>NC_056730.1:575584385-575619385 GCF_019279795.1 Protopterus annectens | reverse complement strand
TTTGTAGTGTCTGGTAAAAGTATATGTAGAGGACCAGGTGGCCACCTCCAGAATGGAGGTTGTGCTCAGGCCTTTGAAGAAAGCTTTAGAGGATGCTACGACCCTGGTAGAGTGAGCTCTTACTCCCTGAAGTAGGTCCTTGCCATGGTGAGAGTAGCAGAAGTAGATAGTTTTCCTGATCCAGCAGGAGATGGCTTGTTTGGAGACTGCCTTGTCTAGGGCTCTGGGTTGGAAGGATACAAACAGTTGGTTGGATTTCCTGGTGGACTTAGTTTTGTCTAAATAAAACCTCAGTTGCCTGTACACATCCAGGGAATGGAGTATCCTCTCACTGTCATTAGTGTGAGAGGGGAAGAAGGTTGGCAAGTGAATGGACTGGTTTAAGGACAGTTCATTGACCACCTTGGGCATGAAGGAAGGGTTGGTGCGTAGAGTCACCCTGTCTTTGTGGAAAATAGTGTAGGGTGGCCAGGCCATGAGAGCTTGTATCTCTGACACCCTTCTAGTAAGGGTCACCAGCAGAACAGTTTTCCATGTGCACATTTGGAGTGTTGCAGAGCTGGCTGGCTTGAATGGAGTCAGTGTGAGTTTTTCTAGGATAAAGTTAAAGTCACAAGGTGGTGGGATGGGTTTTCTAGGTAATCTGATGTGCAAGACCCCTTTCAGGAACAATTTAACATCTAGCCTGGATAGCAGAGGGGGTCTAAGGGTAAGCAGGCAGAGATTGCAGATAGGTGGACTTTCAGTGAAGAGTATGAAAGGCCAGCCTTGATAATTTCATACACATACGTTAGGACTAGAAGAACATCCACTAGAAAAGGATCCCTATGTTTTCTGAGACACCATTTGGAGAATCTTTCCTATTTTGAAATGTAGGCTCTCCTTGTAGTAGGTTTCCTGGGCTCCCTCAGGACTGAAAGCATGTCCTCAGAGAAGTGGTTCTGAAGGGAATTAAAAGTTTATCACCCACAGTGTTGGGCATAACATCTTTAGGTGAGGATGAATGAGTGTTCCCTTCTGCTGTGTGAATAGGTCCATCTTGTGGGGTAACTTGTGGTGACTGGCCTTGGCGATAGATAGTAGTAGGGGGAACCAATGCTGCCTTGGCCAGTAGGTCACTAGCAAGATTTTTGGTTTGTTCTTCCTGATCTTCAGGAGGACTTTTGTAATGAGAGGGAAGGGGGGATGCATATAGAAACCACCCCTTCCATGAAATGTTGAAGCGTCCACCTTCCAGGCTAGTGGGAGTGGTCCTTGGTACAGAATTTTGTAAATTGTCTGTCCTGGGGGAAGGCAAACAAATCTACTTGAGACATGCCCCACTGGTGGACAATGTCTAGAAAAATTTCCCTGTTCAGTATCCACTTGTGATGTAGAGGGGATGATCTGCTGAGAACATCTGCTTGTTGGTTGTCCTGAGATGGGATGTAGATTGCCTGCAGGGATAAGTTGTTTCTGGAGGCTAGGTCCCAAATCTGGATTGCTATCCTGCATAAGAGATAGGACTTGGTACCTCCTTGTTTGTTGAGGTACCACATGACTGTGGTATTGTCTGTGAAGCTTTGAAGGGGACCTGCTTCCAGGATTGGGAGAAAGGCTTTCAGGGCCAAAAGGACTGCTGCCATCTCCCTCACACTGATGTTTTTTTTCTGGAGGGTAGGGTACCAGATCTCCTGCACCTTTAGACCCTTCATGGTAGCCCCCCATCCCAAGTCTGATGTGTCTGTATGCATGTACTGAACTGGTTTAGGGGGTGGAGGGGACGGCCTGGGTTCATTTGAATTTGTTGTATCCACCACCTTAATTCTGCTTTGAGGCAGGGTAAGAATGGGATCTGAAATGCTAGAGGGTGGTTGTGTTGGGACCACACATTCTTCAAATACCACTACAGTTCTCATATGCATCCTGGCTAAAGGCAGCCTAGGCATGATGGCTGCCATAAGGCCCAGAACCCATAGGAATTATCTTACTGATAGTTGTTGAGCCTGGATCAGGTCCTGGAAGTGGGCAGTAAGGGAGAGAACTTTGTCCTGAGGGAGGAATGCCTGCATCAGGTCTGTTCTGATCCTGCATCCCAGAAAGATTTTCTCCTGCTGTGGAGTTAGGGATGACTTGGGGAGGTTGGGGTTGAATCGCAAGCCTTGAAACAGGGACATGGTGAACGGCAGATGTCTTTTTAGGGTGTCCTCTTTTTCTGCAAGAATGAGGATGTTGTCTAGGTATGGGTAAATATGAATGTCTTTGTTTCTGCAGTAGGCTATTGCTGGGGCCAGGCATTTTGTGAATACTCTGGGTGCAATAGAGCAATAGATAAACCAAAGGGTAAGGCTGTAAATTGAAAGTGAGAACAGGGCCCAGTATAATGCAAGTACTTTCTGTGAGAGGGTTTTATGGGGATGTGGAGGTAGGCCTCCTTGAGATCTAGCATGGCCATGAATGCCTGGGCTGGCAATAGTGGAAGACGTGTCTGGAGAGATAACATTCTGAAAGATGGAACTCTTAAGAAGAGGTTTAGAAAAGACAAATCCAGAATTGGCCTTCAAGGGCTGTCCTTTTTTGGGACTAGAAATAACCTTGAGTAAAAACCTTTTCCTTTTTGTCCTGGAGGGACATGTTCTATAGTTCCGTGGTTCAGAAGATCCAGCAAGATATGGGGAATAAGGTGTAGTTGATTCTTGGGTGGGAATGGAATGTCCCTTGCAGGAGGTCTTTTTTTTTTCCAAGAGAAGAAATATCCCTCTTCTACTATTGCCAGAACCCAGTGGTCTGTGGTGATAGTTCTCCAGAGGGGTAGGCACTGGCAGTGGGAGAGGCGGGCTGACAGGGGGAGGTGGGCAAGGCAGTCATGCATTGTTTGAGCCATTTCTGTCATGAAAGAACTGTCTTTGGGCAGGTTGAGAGGGAGCTGGTCTGGAAGTGGTCTGTCTCCTAGCTCCTTTCCTATGCCTGGAAGAGGAGGGAGTAGTAGAAGAGGGGCCTGACAAAGGTAGTCTGGGCTGGGTAATTCCTGTAGTGTTTAGGAATGGGGGACACCAAAAGGTGTTTAATGTCTTGAAGCTCCTAGCTTTTCTCCTGAAGGATCTTAAAGAGTTCTGCAGACTGTTTCCCAAACAGGAGGCTGTAGTCAAGAGGGGCATCAAGAATTTTGGACTTGAAGTCCTCTGGCAGGGTTTGAAGGCAAAGCAAAGAATATCTGCGCAGCACTGATGTGGAAGCAGCAGACCTTGCAGAAGCCTCTGATGCATCATAACTGCATCTAATTGAATGTCTGGCCACTTGAAAAGCCAGGAATAGTTTTGATGCTACCTCTGTCTTGATAGGGGAGTCATGCAAGGAAGACAGGAGAGTAGAGGATTGAGATACTAAGTCCAAGGCGTGAGTAGAGAATTGAGATACTAAGTCCAAGGCGTGAGTAGAGGATTGAGATACTAAGTCCAAGGCGTGAGTAGAGGATTGAGATACTAAGTCCAAGGCGTGAGTAGAGATTGAGATACTAAGTCCGAGGCGTGAGTAGAGGATTGAGATACTAAGTCCGAGGCGTGAGTAGAGGATTGAGATACTAAGTCCGAGGCATGAGTAGAGGATTGAGATACTAAGTCCAAGGAGTGAGTAGAGGATTGAGATACTAAGTCCAAGGCGTGAGTAGAGGATTGAGATACTAAGTCCAAGGCGTGAGTAGAGGATTGAGATACTAAGTCCAAGGCGTGAGTAGAGGATTGAGATACTAAGTCCGAGGCGTGAGTAGAGGATTGAGATACTAAGTCCGAGGCGTGAGTAGAGGATTGAGATACTAAGTCCGAGGCGTGAGTAGAGGATTGAGATACTAAGTCCAAGGTGTGAGTAGAGGATTGAGATACTAAGTCCAAGGCGTGAGTAGAGGATTGAGATACTAAGTCCAAGGCGTGAGTAGAGGATTGAGATACTAAGTCCAAGGTGTGAGTAGAGGATTGAGATACTAAGTCCAAGGTGTGAGTAGAGGATTGAGATACTAAGTCCGAGGCGTGAGTAGAGGATTGAGATACTAAGTCCGAGGCGTGAGTAGAGGATTGAGATACTAAGTCCGAGGCGTGAGTAGAGGATTGAGATACTAAGTCCAAGGCGTGAGTAGAGGATTGAGATACTAAGTCCAAGGCGTGAGTAGAGGATTGAGATACTAAGTCCAAGGCATGAGTAGAGGATTGAGATACTAAGTCCAAGGAGTGAGTAGAGGATTGAGATACTAAGTCCAAGGCGTGAGTAGAGGATTGAGATACTAAGTCCAAGGCATATTTTATCATATGAGTTTGGTAGCTGATACCTCTGAAGGCTAGGGTGGAGGAGGTATAGACCTTTTTTTCCATTCTGTCCATATTCTTACTGTCCTTGTCAGTAGGCAAAATGGACAAGGAGGGTATTAATCTTGACTGCTTGTCAGGGGTGCAATCACTGCTGGGTCTGCCAAGGGGGGTTTCATCAGGAATTTATGTTCATCAGGTACCTTATAGAAACAGTCAGGTCTCTTAGGGGCAGCTGGCTGTGAATAAGGATTTTTTGATGCTGAAGAAAACGCATCAATATAAGTGGGGGGTAACAGGTGGGATGGAGAGGGAGATTCTACTTGTAGTAACTCAAAATATCTCTTTTGAGTTTCAGTCATTTGGGAAGTATCCAGTTTGAAATATTCTTTCATTTTGGTAATGGTCTCCCCAAAAGTGATGTCCTCTGGGGCAGAGTCCCCTTCTACAGATTCCTCATCAGGGGAACAGTATTCCAATGGAGAGGCAATCTGTGATGAGTAAGTAATTGACTCATCTGATGATGAGGAGTAAACCTCCCCTTCTTCTTCTTCTCCTTCATGAGAAGTGGGAAGGTGGATTGAAGTAGCTCAAACAGGTCTAGGGCTGAGAACAGGAATGGTGGAGGTTGAAGAGGCCCAGGGCCTAAGAGCCATGAAAGCCTACATTAAGAACTGAGAGAAGGATTGGCAGTCAGGTAATCCCTCCACAGAGGGGAAACAGATTCTTGCTTTTCTGTTTCCTTTTCAAAGGAGTAGTCCTGGAAGAAGGCCTAGCTTCAGGGGCCTTTGCTGGAGCTGGGGCTTCGGGTTAAGGTATCCCAGTTGGGCACCCGGTGAGGCCTGGTTCCCCCTTGACATCGGTAAAAAACAATATCTGAGCTACCTCTGTGGATGTGCCAGTCATTACTTCTGAAGTGGCTTTCTGGAGGGGAGACAAAGAAGTCGACAACTCTAACGGACGTCCCCCAACTCCTAAATCGGAAGCTGGCAGAGGGGCAGAAGTAGTAGGCCGTGACATCTTGGCTATTTGTGTGGAGGCTCTGCCTGGGCAGCCGACTCGGGATCCACTCTAAGTGCTAACTTTTTTAGCCTCTGGTTTTCTAAGTAAAGATAAGGGTGGCCAGATGGCTTCTGACCATCTTTGGGATGAAGGATTAGCAAATGGGACAAGAGGTATGGTCATGTTCTCGGCCTTGACAAAAAATGCCATGGTCTTGTAAGTCTTTATGCAGAATCTGACACCCGCATTGGCATTTACCCTTCTTAGCAGACATCGGGTAAAAGGGGGACAGCAAACCAAGTTCAAGCAATATCCAAAAAACAAAATCCCCAGTGGGGCACTTAGCTTTAGACATCTTGATAGTAGAGGAGCAATGCGATTAATCTGACATTCGACTGTGGCTGAAAAGTTCTGAGGTCTGTGCATGGAGACATCAAGTTTGAGGTCCCTGGTTTATGGCCCTATGTGTGACGTCGCACACACCTACGGCAACCAGGCTTAAGCTTTTGTATAGGAGGAGGTGATCGGGTCACCTGATGCACTGAATCCCACACTAAGAATACTGCAACATGGGAATAGAAGGACATCTGGTCTTACATGGACCACTTCAAAGCTCTATTCCTGCACTCTGTCTCCTAGGGGCTGTGAAGGGGCAGTCTATGCCTGGTATACAAGGCACCCTTACAGCCCCACTCTGATGGACCTCCTACATATGCACAAAACAAATAGCACCAGAATTACTCATTCCAGGGACTTAAGCCTTACCTGTGACATAAACAGAACCTAGGTTACCACAGAAGAAGAAGTAAATCCAAAAAACGACTCAGCCAGTAAATCCAAAGATTTGTTTTTCGTAATAACAAACTCGACTTCTCTCTAGCGCCTCGGCAAATGCCTTTAACAGAGTATAACAATACCAGTTCCTCACTTCATTTATATATTAAAACAGCATTAATAAAGCAATTAAGAGCAACTCATTACAAGAGCCATTTCCAATTAAGCTCTCTGTTTAACCCATTAGGATGCAGGGTGTCAAATTTAAAAATAAAAAGTGCTTCTTTCCATTGCAATTTACTTTTTAAACACATACCTCTTTCACAATGCACTTTTTCCAAAATAGTACCTTCTAATTTACTCCCATCACTGTTATGGTACATTTTAAAATGTAATCCTAATGGGCTTTCCACTTTTTCATTTCTAATATTTCTTAAATGTTCTAAAAATCTAACAAGTGTTCTAAAAATCTAACACAAAAACTGTTTAGATTCCCCTATATAAAATAAGTTATAAACAGAACCTGCCTGAGATACAGGTAGGTGTCTCAGAGACTATCCCCTCTTTGGAACAGGCTTCCATCCATGTGAAGTAGAATTTGTGTTTCCTTAATCCAGTTCAAACATAACTAGGACCAGTGGATGAGAAATCAGACATTCATTCCTGGTTTGACACCTATGTTTGTAATGGACAGTGGCAACCAGGAAATGTTTCACCAAAGCCCTTGATTATACAATCTAAGGGTATTTTACTAGGTTACATGACTAGGCTTCAAACGGTCCCAGTGGTCATTAGCATGATAAACACCTATGAAGATTAGAACTACAACCAAAGTATGTTCAGTATTACTATTTAGAATATAAATTATAATGTATGTAGTCTGCATTTTTATGTGCAGGGTCATTTTTATTTTCTACATGCAATAACAATAAATATGCAATCTCACACACAACACACACACACACACACACACACACACACACACATATATATATATATATATATATATATATATATATATATATATATATATATATATATATATATATGGTTCCCCTTTAGAAGGACGAAAGTCTGAAATCTCGAAATGCATATGGCCGAAGCCATATGCTCGATTTTCAGAAGCTCGATTTTCTGAAAGGGAGCTAAAAAACCCCCAACAAAACACAAAACGATGTTTTTGCAGGGGGCAAGCCCCCCTGCACTCCCCCACACCTAACCCAGAGATTGCACTACAGCGCAGAAAGGGAAATCTTCTGGTCTGCGCTTTATGCTGATCAGCATTCAGAAGGTCGAGCTTCTGAAATTTCGAGCATATGGTCTCGACCATATGCATTTTGAGATGTCAGCCATTCGACCTTCTAAAGGGGAACCATATATATATATATATATATATATATATATATATATATATATATATATATATATATATATCTATATATGGGTCTACCTGACATGGTCGACAGTTCATATGGTCGACAGTTTATTTGGTCAACAGTTTATTTGGTCGACAGTTCATTTGATAGACAAGCATTTTAGGTGGGGGGCTTTGCCCTCCACACCCCCCAATGTGGGCCACCCCCCCTAACTATATATATCAACTCCAGGGTTGCACAACATTGGGGAAGGGGGCAAATCTGCTTGTCGACCAAATGAACTGTCGACCAAATGAGTGTCAATCATATGAACTGTCAACCATGTGAAGGGGACCCAGATATATATATATATATATATATATATATATATATATATATATATTTTTTTTTTTTTTTTTTTTTTTTTTTTGCATTGTTCTCTCTGTTTAATATTGAGAGATGGACATAACAACAAAAAAATTAAAAGACAAAATGTTTTCCTGTCCATGATTTTGTTGTCCTGTTCATCTAGCAATAATAAATATAGTGAACAGTGCGAAATATATAATATATAATACGTGCAACTAGATATTCTCCTATTTTGGGGAAACCATTGGAAACAATAAAGGTCATGAAGTGGATAGTGAACAAGTTTTTAAAACAGCCATGGTTCTTCAACACAGTAACATTACAATGGAAGTTAAGGATCTTATTCAGAGAAATTGGAAGATGTTAAAGCACAGTAAGGACTTAGTACATAAAGTAGGTGATCAACCTAACTTTGTTTATAAAACAGGAACAAATCTGAAAAAGGTGTTCGAAAGTAACAATTATAGACGTACAACTACTTTGGATAAAGGAACTAATAGGTGTGGGTACTGTAGGTACATTTTGGACAAAATACCCATCACCTTAAAAATTATGGCAACAGTAGGATTTATTTAAAGAAGAGTAACTGTCATACTAAGGGTATTGTGTACCTAGCCCTGTGTAGAGACTGTCCTCGTTTCTACATAGGGAAGTCAGAGAGGGCGTTGAATAAACAAATTTATGAACATTTATATAACATAAAAAAGGCAATATTAATAATGCATTAAGTAAACATTTACAAATGGAGCCTAAACATACTGGCTTTCGTTTTGATATTCTTGAACAAGTACCTATTGACCCTAAAGGGGGAGACTGGGAGAACTGGCTATGCTGTAGGGAGACCTATTGGCAAATTAGATTGAATGCCACCCACCCCTCAGGACTAAATGAACATATTTCTATTAAGCCTTATTTGATTAAAAAAGCAGAAGATCTATCAAAATAATTATTTAAAATAACCACTAAAATAATTATTAAAGTAACATTTTGAGAGATCTAGTAGTATTACTGTTTTTGTATTGTTTATATAATTTTAAAGTATTTTAAATGTTTAACATTCTTTTCTTTTTTAGTTAGAACTGTTATTTTGTGTTATTTTATACTACTTTGATTCAAAGTTTTATTAAGAAATTTATTTGGCTTGATTTTTGTCAATGTTTGGTGAACAAAGTGAACTTATTTGCATTTTTAAACTTGACAGTTGTAAAACCGTGTGTGGTTACTTTAAATTTAGGTTAGATTGTTTTTTTTGGCGCCTTTTTCAAAATGAAGTTATTTAAAGATGGATGACTGAATAGTTACATTGTTTTTATACTTGAAAAAGCCCTAAAACTGAGCTAGGGTGAAAGTGCTTATGGAATTTATACAATAAACGTTTTATGGACTTGCAACCTGTGGGCTGACACGATCGTTTCATTGGATTAGTGGTTTTGTTTTTACGATCTTTTTCCACCTGTTTTTTATTTTTATTTTTATTATTCTTCAACACTCATGCTTGACTGTCACATGTCTTCTTTCACAACAATCCATCCACCTCTTTGCTGGACATCCTTGTTTCCTCTTACCTACTTCCTGTCCGTCCCAAATCTTCCTCACCAGATTGTCTTTTGCTTTTCTGCCCATGTGTCCAAACCACTGTAATCTGTTCTCTTTGATTTTCTCTGCAAGTGGAGCTACTTTGGCTTCTACTCTTATGTCTTCATTTCTTTGTCTGTCCTACAGTGTACGTCCTACCACCCATCTCAGGCACTTCATCTCCATCACCTCTACCATCCTCCACAGCTCTGCAATTACTGTCCAGGTTTCTGTACCATACAGTAGTACTGGTCACACCACTGTTTTGTACACTCATCTTTTCAGCTTCCCTGGCACACTACCCATGACACTCTGTGCCAGTTGGTTGCAACCCCCACTGATTCTGGCTTTGATCTCTTTATTCAGATTTCCCTTCTCATCCAGCACCCCCCACCAGAGACTTCAAACTGTTAGCTTGTTCCACTGTTTTCCCTTCTATCTCAGTTCTTAGCGTCTTCTGATTTCCCCCATTCACTGTCATTACAACTGCTTTATCTGTACTCATTGTCATCTCATGTACTTTCAGTTTTATATTCTGTTCCCCTACCATTTGGTTAAGTTCTTACTTGGAGTCAGCAATTTTGCTGATCTGTCCCTTCAACTAGTTTGCTAATGTAACCCATCACCAATATGAAGAGCAGTGGGCTCAGAGCTGAACCCTGATGTACATCCACTCCCACTGGGAACCCCTCTGTGAGACCGAACACTGTTTGTACTTGAGTTATTGGGTCCTTGTACACAGCCTGCACTAATTCTACCAATGTTTCTGGGACTTCAAACTACAGCAGGACTGCCCAAATCAGCTTTCTTGGGACCTTGTCATATGCTTTCTCCAAGTCTAGGAATGCCCAGTTGGACTCTTTCCTCATCTCTAGCTTTTTCTCAACTATCTGTCTCACTGCAAATATCGGGTCAGTTATGCTGCATCCTGATCTGAAATGCTTATCTCCCATGTTGCTTTCTAATACTCTGCATATTCATTTATCAATCACCGTCTCCAGAACGTTCATGCAGTGTGATAGGAGTTTGATACCTCTGTACTGCCCACAGTTGTTGATGTCCCCTTTGTTTTTGAACACTGGCATGAGCATGCTTATTCTTCAGTCATCTGGGATACACCTTTCTCTCCACACTGCTATGAGTACCCTCAGGAGCCATTTCTCCCCATCTCACCCAGCATCTTTATCATATCTGCTGTGGCCTCATCTGAGCCTGCTGCTTTATCATACCTGCTGTGGCCTCGTCTGAGCCTGCTGCTTTCCCTGACTTCATTTTCCTATGTACTATTCTTACTTCTTCTAGAGTGGGTTCCTCTTCTCTCATCGTAGGTTGTGTCTGGGGCAGCACAGCTTTTGTGGGGTTTTCTTCATTCAGAAGCTGTGGGGAATACTCCTTCCATCTGCCTTTGATGGCCTGTGGATTGGTGAGCAGGTTGTTGCTGGTATTCCTTATGAAGGGTGTCTGACTATCTTCTTTATCTTTCAGTCTTTCCTTGCAACCTGATATAGTTTCTTTGTGCCACCTACTAATTTACTTTTCAGAAGCTCGTAGGGTGCCTCTGAAGCCTTGTTTTTGCTACTGCAACTCCTTTCTTAGCATCTATGTTATCCAACCAGTACTCCCTCATAGCCTGCCCAGTCTTTTCACTCTCCCATTGTTTTTCCTGCACTCCTCTCTAAGAAGTCCCATTCACGGATGAAAACTCTTAATTGTCGCAATTAAATTGGTGTATGCATATCCAGGTCTCTTGCTGTTTTTCCATTCCACTGGTTGGTTATCAGTTTGTTCCTTTTATAATCCATTTTTTTTGTTTATCAAACCAGAAGGACTTGGAGCTGGTAGTAATAGCATGCAAGACATATGTGCGGGAAGATGGAGGAGCTGCAGGCAGTGGTGAGGGGAGGTGGACATTACTTAGTGTTACAATGTAGCAATGTAACATAGGGAGTTTGGGCAGAATGGTGGGGAGCTGTGGGCAGTGATGCAATGCAGGAAGGGAGGGAAACATTGCTTACTATTACAATGTAATATAAGGAGTCCAGGGGGCTTATAGGGGAGCTGCAGGCAGTGATGCAGGAGGGAATGGTGGACATTACTTACTACTACAATGTAACAATGTAATACAAAGAGTTTGGGCAGGAAGAGGAGGGAGCTGTAGGCAGTGAGGCAGGAGGGGTGGGTGCATATTACTTAGTATTACAATGTAACAATGTAATATAAGGAGTTTGTGTAAGGAGATGGGGACCTGCAGGCAGTAATCAGGCAGTAATACAGAAGGGGAAGGTGGACATTACTTAGTATTACAATGTAACAATGTAATATAAGGAGTCATTATAAAGATATGTGGACCTGCAGGCAGTGATGCAGGAGGGGAGGGTGGACATTACTTAGTATTACAATGTAACAATGTAATTTAAGGAGTCTGTGTAAGGAGATGGGGACCTGCAGGCAGTGAGGCAGGAGGGGAGGGTGCATATTACTTAGTATTACAATGTAACAATGTAATATAAGGAGTCATTGTAAAGAGATGGGGACCTGCAGGCAGTGATGCAGGAGGGGAAGGTGGACATTACTTAGTATTACAATGTAACGATGTAATATAAGGAGTCTGTGTAGGGAGATGGAGACTTGTAAACAGTAATACTGAAGGGGAGGGTGGACATTACTTAGTATTACAATGGAACAATGTAATATAAGGAGTCTGTGTAGGGAAATGGAGACCTGCAGACAGTGGTACAGGAGGGGAGGGTGGACATTACTTAGTATTACAATGGGACACTGTAATATAAGGAATATGTGTAAGGAGATCGGGAACTGCAGGCAGTAATACAGGAGGGGAGGGTGGACATTACTTAATATTACAATGTAACAATGTAATATAAGGAGTCTGTGTAAGAAGATGGGGACCTGCAGGCAGTGAGGCAGGAGGGGAGGGAACATATTACTTAGTTTTACAATGTAACAATGTAATATAAGGATTCTGTGTAAGGAGTTGGGGACCTGCAGGCAGTGATACAGGAGGGGAGGGTGGACATTACTTAGTATTAATGAAACATAAAGTGTCTAGGATGGAATATGAAATAGATTGTGAAGTACAGCAGAACAGCAGTTAAGAGATGCAGACATATTGAGTTGAAAGATAGAAGTAAATAGTAAAGTGAGTTTGATACTGTGTGTTTTACAGAAAGTTTAGTAGACAGGGGTTAAAGAAAAGGTTTAAGTGGTGTGGCTGGAGACAATTCATGGGTGAAGTGCAGGTAGCCAGAAAAGGGTGGTTTAATGAATGTCATTAAGAAGTATTAATTGTGGTTGGACACTTATAGTACTTGGAGGATGATGTTTAGTCTGTATTAAGGAGCTGAGCTACTACACAGGCAAATAGCATGAACATGGGCTTGTTTCCAATCAGACATTCAGGAGGGTTGGGATAACTGTTCAGGTCTTCACCTCACCAGATACAAGGTGCAAGGTTTGATTCTGATCTTTGGCTACTGGTTAGGCTTGTAATAGTATGAACCTGAGCAAAGTTAAGAGGTTATGGGTGTCTTTTAGAGTGAGTGGGATGTAGTTCTTCCCTACATAGGAGGACTACAAGGAGGCACCTATAGACTTGTGGATCTATAAGTGCAAAAGCTTTCATTTCTGCTTCTGTAGTGCACCTAACAGTTTAAGTGACAAAAGAATGAAGAGCCACAGAATCATGTCACTTGTCTGACAGCAAGAGAAGTTGTCACAGGCAAGCTGTAACAAAAAGATGCGACCACATATTCGATATCTTCGAAAAAGATGACTCAGCTGGGAAAAAGCAGTTATACATCACAGGTAAGAAATAAATTCAAAGACAAGTAATGACACTGCTTGTTTTACTCCTACAACACCTGTTTCAGTGAAGTTGTTTAGTTAAAAAAATAATAAAAATAAGTAAAAGCTATCCGAAGACAGAAGACATACTATATGTTACAGTTAAATAGCTGAGGTAGGTGAATAGAAAATGCAGAAGTGGGAACTATAAAATGATTTTACAAAACCAGCAAAAATCCATTGGAAGGATAAAATGCAAGAGTAATTTAAGACACCATCTATACAGCAACAGGTAGCTGTTTGCTTTACTACATTGCATGTTTTGAATTCTTTATATTTCAAAATAAATCTGGCACCATTAAGAATGCCAGATACAAAAATAATATTAATATTTACAGGCAGTTTTTTTTTAATAAGGGGAAGTATTATATTAACTCGATCGGAATAAGAAACCACTTCTGCCTTAAGCATACAGAAACTACTGTGACCTGTTGATACAAGGGCTTTGCTGTTTTAATATAACTGATAAAAGAACATAAAAACAGAATGAAAGCAGTGTAACAGAAAAAACAGCGTCAGTATTAACAGAAATAACAAGTTTCAGCTTATTATTACTAGGACCTAATGTGATTCATGGCACATTATGGATAGACCATGAGAAAAGAGGCCAAACAATTTATGTTTTCTTTACGATTACGATACATTTCATGTAATACTACCTATAAATAATGCCTCAACAGTCAGATCCAAGTAAAATATTAACAGCAACTGCATAACATAGCAAAGCACAGGAACCGCATAAATTTACATGCCAGTAAATGATTAGCTAGACTAGTAATCTGGGAAGGGTTCTACTATGAAACATTAACTTCCTGAAAGCCAACGAACCAAGTGGATGAACAAAACATGCTCAAAATATAGAAAGGCAAAAATCATTTTTAATTGTGTTTTGCAAAGGTGCAATCCCTCCACACACACCCAAACTTATATGTACCAACCCCACAGTCACACCAACTTGAAAAAGGGAGAAATCTCTCAAAACAAGCGAATCACTGCAGCGCATGCTTGGAAACTGCATTAGTGATAATTTCCTATGGGAAACGAAGTTTGGCATTGTGTCTTTTGTCTTTTTTTTTTCTACATGCTTCTGACAATCGCGCAATTTCAACTTGAGCAACTGTAGGGAACCATCTGGAAACTTGTGAGGATGCTTTGGGATGAGGTGGGAAAGGCCATGTTGAATGCTTAGAGTTGATTTGATGCACTGACAGAAGGCCGTAAGGATGAGATGATAATGCATGCAGCAGTCATCTATTAACCTTTAATCTCAGTATGTGGATACATAGTTACTTAATAACCAGGAAGAATGCTGTAGCCATCAAGGCTGACACAGCTGAAAACTAAATAAGGCACACTTTTAAACAGTGCTATAATTCCCTCTTGTTTTGGAAAATAAAATAAAAGAAGAAGACAGTGCAAATGACTGTAGACATGAAACACTCATTAATGTATTAAAAAGTTACTTATAAAGGTTGAAAGTACATACCTCTCAAATGTCACACATTATACGGTATCTTGTACATTCTAACTCTAAACAATCCTTTGCACTAAAGGTAAGGTCAGTTTTAGGCATTGTCTGATGACATTTTAAAACAAAAATTAATAATGCTTAGTAGTGGAATGTAGAATACAAACAGAAACAGCTTTAACAATGAGAACACAGAGAAAATGCCACAAGTATAGATGCAAGGCAAACACAGACAAATAGTGAAATGAAATATGTACAATATATGCACATAGGGTTATGGGGTTTAAACACTACTCCAGTACAAGTAAAAAAAAATACATTGGCAGTTTTGTGATATCAACAAGACCAAATTGAAGTTAAAGTGTTACTTATCCTGTATCTATCAAACATGTATATTTGCTATCCAGTGTCAATTAACAAGAATACAGAGACCACAGAACACAGACTGTGCTAATGTCAGGGTTAGCCATTCGATGGTGTAAAAATAGGCTCTAGATTACTTGCCCACGTTGACAAATGTCATTAAAAATGGGAGTGAGTATCTGCTCATAATAAATGGGTTAAGAAACTGGTCTACTTCAACCTATACCAAAGCTATGCTAATGGGGGGAGGGGTCTGTGTTTCACTACTGGCCAGTATGTGCCCACCATAAAGGCCAGCAGCCCTGGACAATATGATTCTGGTCATCTTGTGTCCAGATGCCCAGCTTGGGTTACCTGGGATAGCTCTTTTGAGTGATAGCTGGATGTAAAACCAATCAACCTGCCAAACATGAACGAAAGATTGCTACACATAGTATAGAATCACAGTCAGAACATAGCTTGGAAGTGGATGCCATGTTGGTAATGAGTAGGCTGGACATCCTCTGAATCCAGACGATGGAAGGGCAGTGTGGCAAAGTCACAATGGCATTGGATTCAGGGGATGGCACTCATGGTTCATCTCTAATCCCACTGTTCATACTGGTGAAGAACTACTGGTTGGACATGACAGATCAACAAAGCCACTGTAAGCAGATGATGTGGCATTACAGGCAGACTCTGAAGAAGAACTTCAGTAAATGGTAGGGAAAAGGAATGCAAAACTAAATGCACATGTGGTAAAACTGAGTACAGATAAGACAGTTGTAATGGAGGAAAACGGGGTAATCAGAAGAAGCTAAAATTTGAAATAGACAGGTAAATAGTAGAACAGCTTCAAGTATTTAGGAGAGGTGGTTGAGGAGAAGGGAAGTCTAAATGAAGAGGTAAAAGCTGGAATCATAGGGTCTGCAGCCAAATGGCATAGAGTGTCAGCTGTAGTGAGTGACTGAAAAATGCCAAAGAAGCTGAAAAGTAAGTTGTACAAAACTGTGGTGTGACCAGTACTACTATGGAAACCTGGGCAGTGAAGGCAGAGCAGCTGAGGAAGCTAGAGGTGATGGAGATGAAGTGTCTGAGATAGATGGTAGGACACACACTGTGAGAAAGCCAAAGAGATATGGACACCAGAACAGAAGTCAAAGTAGCTTCAGTTGCAGAGGGGGGTCAAAGAAAACAGATTATGATGGCTTGAGCACATGTGCAGGAAAGCTGAAAACAGTTTGATGATGAAGATTTGGGACAACACCAGAAGATGAGCTCAAACAACAAAAAACACAAAAAACCGAAAGAAATTATGCTGATAATCCACCTGGATTAAATGTTACTACTAGTATTAAGCCTGCTTTAAATTATAAACAAACAAAGTTATAGAATCATCACATTATATGTTCTTAAATGTGTTTAATATGCCAAGAAACTAAGAGTAGTGCTACTCAACACCAGAAGTCTAAACCTCAAGATGCACGCACTGAAAACTCTCCTTAGCATGGAAAACATCGATATCTGTGCAGTAACAGAAACCTGGTTCAGGGCTCCCGAGAGCACCCCAGCACTACCAGGTTATACCTCTTACCATGCTTTTCGGCCCCAAAACTTGGACCGAACCACAAAAGGAGGGGGAGTATCGATATTCATCAAAGATACCCACACCTCCAGGTTGGTGGCAAAGCACGAAGCATCAGAGACTATCCATGTGCAACTAACAGTGGGTAAAACTGCCTTCCAGTTTATAGCCTGCTACAGACCACCCTCCCAAACCCAGGAACCCCACTCGGCCTTTCTGAGAACACTGGAAAATATGAAGGTCTCTCCAAACACCATTATATTGGGCGACTTCAACTACCCAAACATAGACTGGGAGCATTACTCTAGCTCCAACACCCTAGCCCAAAGGTTCCTAGAATTTATAAACTCAAATGCTATGGAACAACTTGTTACCACTCCCACAAGAGGGGAAAACATACTGGACCTGATCATCACCAACATGGGGACTCTATGCTCCAGACCAGAAGTGTATCCCTCACTGGTAAGATCAGGCCATAAACTATTCTCACTAGATAGTCACATCCCGACCCCACCCCCTGCCCAGAAAACAACAGTGAAAAACTTCTCTAAAGCAAATTTCACACTCCTCAAAACTGAGGTGGAATCCTTCAAAGCCCCCGGGCCTGTGGAAAATATGGCCCAGATCGCAGAATCCTTTATAAACGCATTCTGTGAACACCTTCAGGAATGCATGGATCATGCGATCCCAAATAAAACCAAGACCCAATCCTCCAAAGGCAGACGTCCTGTCTGGTGGACCATAACCATAAACATACTATACAATAGAAGGAGGAAGCTACTAAATGATAGAGCAAAATCCCTAAAAGGGAAGGCATCACTGATCAGTATTAGCAAAAAACTACAGGCACTCATAAAATTGTCTAAGGCCAGCTTCGAGAGAAAAATTGCATAGGACACTAAGGATAATCACAAGGCTTTCTTTAGTTATGTTAGGAACTTGGGTGGTAATTTCCAGATATGCTCAGAATTAGTCCAAAATGACAAAAAATACACTGAACCCACAGACATTGCCAACATCCTAGCTGACAGGTTCAATATGCTCAGAATTAGTCCAAAATGACAAAAAATACACTGAACCCACAGACATTGCCAACATCCTAGCTGACAGGTTCAGCGCAAACTTCTCCAGCCCCACCAAGAGGGCAAATATCTATCCCAGCAGAGTGCTGCCCCCCTGACATCTCAGATGCTCAGGTAAGAGCCGCCCTCTCCAAAGCAAAAAACACAGCATCAATGGGACCAGACGGTGTCCCGGGCTGCGTCCTACATGAACTCCAAGAAGAGCTAAACCCAAACATAAAACTACTGTTCAATCTCAGCCTTACTACAGGATATGTGCCCAAACAGTGGCGTACAGCAACAGTGGTCCTTCTCCATAAAGGTGGTGCCTCAATGGATCCTGGAAACTATCGCCCCATAAGCCTGACTAGCTTGGTCTGCAAAGCTATGGAAAGGATCATCATGGACCTCATAAATAAAGATATTGGGGACCTACAGACACTGGATCCTACCCAGTTCGGCTTTGTTAAGGGCAGATCCTGCCTCTTAAACCTGGTTGATTTCTTTGAAACAGTCACCGAGGCTATTGACGAGGGGAAGGTGGTCCACACAGCCTACCTGGACCTTGCAAAAGCCTTTGATACAATACCCCACTCAGGCATTATAGATAAGCTCTCCAGCTTAAATATAAACCCCTATGTCACTAGATGGATTGCAAACTGGCTCAAGGACAGAACCCACATGGTTAGAATTGCTGGAGCCATGTCAGCCTCCAAACCAGTTACAAGTGGTGTCCCACAAGGCTCAGTCCTGGGACCTCTCTTGTTCGGTATATATTTCTCGGAGGTACAGGCCAACACGGAAGGACTGTGGCTGACCAAGTTCGCAGATGACTGCAAACTGGGCACCATAATTGACTCTCCAGCAGACACAAGCATCCTCCAAAAGGGCCTCGTAGAAACAGACAACTGGTGCCAGAGCCATGGCCTCAAGCTAAATGCCAAAAAGTGTATAGTCATCCCCTTTGGCAAAAACAAAGTGCCCACAAATTACCACATAGGTGGTAATCCATTAAGTACAAAAGAAGTAATTAGGGACCTGGGGACCCAAGTTGATAGCAATCTCTCATTTGACAACTACGTGGCCAAAGTGGTTAGAAAAACATTTTATATAGCCCACCTAATCATGAAGGGATTCACATCTAGATCAGGGGAGGTCATCGTGCCTCTTTACTCATCCCTCATCAGGCCCATAATTGAGTACAATGCCCCTTTTGGGATGTACCTTACCAGACACCTGCAGCAACTGGAAAGACCCCAAAAGTACCTCACCAAGAGGATCAAAGGGCTCAAACAGATGCCATATGCTGCCCGGTTAAAGAAACTCCAGCTTTACTCAGTGGCATACCGCCTGTTCAGAGGTGATCTGTGCCTGCCGTATAAAGCCATGTCCAACCTGGAATTATGGACATGCTGCACCTCAGAAAATCCAAATCCCATTGAGCTACGCGGTCGAGAGACTTGAATCTCAGCACTGAAATAAATAGGACATGCTGGAGGGACATATTCATAACCCAGAGGCTCCCTTCACTCTGGAATAAAATCCCAGTCCAGGTTAGGCAGAGTCCCTCACTGACTCTCTTCAAGAGGAATCTTGATGAGTGGATGGGAGATCGTAGGTTTACCCCAGGTATCACTTCTGTGTCACTGTTAGACAGAGGCACAGTATACTAACCTCAAAAAAGGGCATAGCAAAATAAATTTAAAATGGGTGGCGAAAGCCAAACACATTCTGGCTAGGCTTATAAATGCCCTAAGGCAGATAGCCTAGTGTGAACCTATGAACCTATGATGGTAAGATGGTAGAAGATGGAAAAGTTGACAGAAGCACCAACCTCCAAGTGCAACAGTATTCACCGAATATTTATTCGAACATAAAAAAACACATAAACTCAGTTAAAATTCCACACAGTACTCCAGTACTCTAGTTTAAAATCACCAAAAACAGGGCTGCTCAAACAAGTTTGCATAAAGTGCCTTTCATCCGGATACCTATCCGGACTTCTTCAGACATAAAATAGCACCATATTCAACTGTCATTTAAATAACCTCTCCCATTAACGAAGACCTATCAGGTCTCATCAACCAAATTTTAAAAGATTTTTAAGGTGATATGCGCTAATTTTAAAACTGTCATCCTCCAAAAGTTAACTCAATACACATGTATTGAGTACTTTGAATACATTCTAATAAATTCACAATGTACAGAATTCAGTCTCCGTTGCATATATTTCGTTCTTCCTACCAATCCAAACAAAACTTTATATATTTACCTGCATTATTTATAGTCATTTCAACCATTCTACTGTGAACTCTCTAAAGGTATTCGTCACCTACCTCTTGTATAATACAATATAGTGTATTACAATCGATCACGTAATTCAGTAAGTTATTTACGGTCAAAACACCATCTTTCTGTTGTACTTAGTTACTTGTTTATAGACGAAAAATCACTATCTTCCTCAAGTGAATCTCCTTTTACGTAGTCCAGTCATAAATACAAGATCTTAAAGTTCATCACAAAATAGCCCGTAGATGTAAGTAATTATGTCCGCTTAATAACTAGTGTTTTGACAAGCTTCACTCTATGTACGGCATTACTTGTTGGTATTTTTCATATTTACTTTTAATATGTATAATAAAACACATAACTCTTCTGCGTTCCTCATAGTTGAATCAATTACCCCTATTTCACTTAGTCTGCTGTTATCTTTTTAATTTACTCATAAGTAATCTTTACTAATTCAGATATTCAAGTAGCACATACAGTTTTCTTAATAGTCATGTGCTGTTATCCGTGTTTTACTTACATATATTTACCCTCAGGGTATATACGCGTAAATTAGTAATGCTTTTATACTTCCTTACGTTGTCAAACTCACCACACTCCTTATTTACTTATTGAAATGTTATTATTAATATTTATAGAGAATTCCATGTATAGCAGTTTCATTTTTGGTACACCTAATAATAACATTTCAATAAGTAAATAAGGAGTGTGGTTAGTTTGACAACGTAAGGAAGTATAAAAGCATTACTAATTTATGCGTATATACCCTGAGGGTAAATATATGTAAGTAAAACACGGATAACAGCACATGACTATTAAGAAAACTGTATGTGCTACTTGAATATCTGAATTAGTAAAGATTACTTATGAGTAAATTAAAAAGATAACAGCAGACTAAGTGAAATAGGGGTAATTGATTCAACTATGAGGAACGCAGAAGAGTTATGTGTTTTATTATACATATTAAAAGTAAATATGAAAAATACCAACAAGTAATGCCGTACATAGAGTGAAGCTTGTCAAAACACTAGTTATTAAGCGGACATAATTACTTACATCTACGGGCTATTTTGTGATGAACTTTAAGATCT
This sequence comes from Protopterus annectens, assembly GCF_019279795.1. Classification (NCBI taxonomy): domain Eukaryota; kingdom Metazoa; phylum Chordata; order Ceratodontiformes; family Protopteridae; genus Protopterus; species Protopterus annectens. The sequence continues at coordinate 575,598,339 of NC_056730.1, read as the reverse complement.
TGTATTTATGACTGGACTACGTAAAAGGAGATTCACTTGAGGAAGATAGTGATTTTTCATCTATAAACAAGTAACTAAGTAAAACAGAAAGACGGTGTTTTGACCGTAAATAACTTACTGAATTACATGATCGATTGTAATACACTATATTGTATTATACAAGAGGTAGGTGACGAATACCTTTAGAGAGTTCACAGTAAAATGGTTGAAATTACTATAAATAATGCAGGTAAATATATAAAGTTTTGTTTGGATTGGTAGGAAGAACGAAATATATATATTCTGTACATTTTGAATTTATTTGAATGTATTCAAAGTACTCAATACATTTGTATTCAGTTAACTTTTGGAGGATGACAGTTTTAAAATTAGCGCATATCACCTTAAAAATCTTTTAAAATTTGGTTGATGAGACCTGATAGGTCTTCATTAATGGGAGAGGTTATTTAAATGACAGTTGAATATGGTGCTATTTTATGTCTGAAGAAGTCCGGATAGGTATCCGGACGAAAGGCGCTTTACGTAAACTTGTTTGAGCAGCCCTGTTTTTGGTGATTTTAAACTGGAGTACTGGAGTACTGTGTGGAATTTTAACTGAGTTTATGTGTTTTTTTATGTTCAAATAAATATTCGGTGAATACTGTTGCGCTTGGAGGTTGGTGCTTCTGTCAACTTTTCCAGTTTGTTTTTCATTCATTGGTGCTTTTTAAGATGGTAGAAGATGTTAATTACATTGTAACTTATTCTGCTGCTAATTTAATTGCTATTGTTCTTTGATTGCTATTTTCTGTCATGCGACAGGCAGCCACGGTGGTGCAGCAGTTAGCGTTGCTGCATCACAGCAAGAGGTTCTCTGGTTGGATCCTCGGATGGGGTGCCTTCTGTGCAGAGTCTGCATGTCCTCCCTGTGGTCGCGTGGGTTTCCTCTGGGTGCTCCGGTTTCCTCTTACATCCCAAAGACATGCTGTAGGTGGATTGGACACTCTAAATTGGCCCTAGGTGTGAGTGTGTGCATGTGTGTGCCTTCTGTGGAAGGTTGAGCGCTGGGCTGGCAACTCGACACCATAAAAACTCCACTGCCAATCATGAGCAGACAGGTGATCCACTTAGGCGACTCCTAACCAGGAAAAGCCGAAAGAAGAAGAAGAAGACAGGTATCAGTTGTTTTGTGTTTTAACATTGCATATGCATTGATAAAGGATGCATTCCTGAAAGCTCTGTACTCATTTGAATAAAAGATTATTTTGGCTTTTAGAGTTTCTAGTGTTAGCTCTGACATTTCTTTTGGTTTTGAAGATTTGGGACAGACAGGAAGAAAGCAAGATGAAAAAAGGGCATCCAGAAAAGAGATGGATAGATTGTCTGAGAGAAGACCTGTGACAGTCAAGCATGACTGTCGAAGAAGGTAGAAGAGCAGCACTGAATAGAGAGAGAGAGCGAGAGATGGTGGCAGTTACATGCATACGCACATACATACAAATACTTCAAGAATGGGCATTAATGCCCTTCTAGCCTGCTAATATATCACAACAGTTGTTCCCATATTAAGTGTCCAGGCTGTTCTTAAAAATATCTAAACTAGTACTTGCTTTAATGTAAATTGATAGTCTGTTCCATGCAACAGCTGCTCTCTCAGAGAACCAATTAGTACACTTCTCATTCCTATAGAATCTTCTACATAGGTTGTCTAATGATTCTTTATTACCTTTTGATAACCCCAAACATTCCCAGAGGTAGTTGTCTCTAAATGCCCTATATGCCTGAATAAGGTCTTCTCTTAAATATCTGTATGAGACACTGTGCAAATTCAGATATTTTCATATTTCATAATAAATTAAATTTTCATATCCACGGATGCCCTTGGTATATTTCCACTGTACCCATTTCAGTTTACTCACACTTGTTTTCTTATAAGGTTTCCATATTGTTATTTCATACTCAAGTTTGGGTCTAATATAACTAACAAAAATGACTTCATCATTTCTGATTTCCTAGACTTTATAAATATTTTATACAGGCTATAGTTATATAGCTATCATTAACCAATTGGTTGATATGATTAGAAAACCACAAAGCTGGATCTACCCATATACCCAGGTCTTTAAATGAATCTACAGTTTCTATCCCTGTGTGCTGTATTAAATATTCACCTTTCAGTTTATGTCTCCCAAATATCATATGCTTAGTTGTTGCTGTATTTATCAGCATATTATTTTCCTATACCTAAATGGTCAATTTAATCAAGCCTCCAGATTGAATAAATTCCATATAGGCATAGTGTACAGCCTACATGGAAGGTACCATGGCCGTGTATGCGGTTCCCCCTCGGCAATGTGCCTTGCATATTAATGATGGCACATTGCTGAGGGAGAACCATGGAATAGAGTTATTGAATCATTGTAGGGAATGTGTGACTGTGTCCATAGATGTGTAACACACCCACTGCACTGTCCAAGCATATGATAGCAATGTAGTTATTTTTTTTTTAAGTTTGTGAGGTGTGGCATGGTGTGCAGCAATTTACATGTGCCAGACATCTAAAAATAGAAACTGGATGCATTTAATATGTGATTCAAATGTCAAGTTTAAGGACTGCTTAGTGTGTTTGCATGGTGTGGCACAGTGCTTAGCAGTGCTTAAAACATGACTCCGAGTTATATGTAAAAGTATAGCAGCACTCCACATATCCATGTAGCCAAGTGGATAGAGTTACGGTCTTATGTGCAGTAGGTGTGTGGTTTGAATACATGGAGGGGAATTTAAGCAATTATTTTTCCAATATAAATTATGACAATTATTTTTAAATCATGAGCTGCTGCACTCAGCCAAGCTCTGCTAAGCCTTGCTAAGCCATGCTAAGCACTGCTTAAACAATCTCTGTTTAAGAACTGCTTGGCAGTGCTTGGCTGTGCTTAGCTGGTTTGCACACTGCTAAGCACTGCTAAAGCATAGTCAGATTAAGTACTGCTCAGCTAAGCTGAGCTGGTTTGCATGGTGCTAAGTGACACACCACATTTTTAAATATTGCACAATGGCATGGAAGGGTAGGAAAAAGGGCTATATTAAGCCCAATAGGTGGGAATACATCATAATCCATTGCAGTTCTGTTTCTGAAGGATACTATGGCAGGAGTTGGAGAGGGTTTGCACTTTCAGGCAAAGCAGTAGGGCATTGAGGAGTCCAGGGTCATGGTCAGACTCCTAGTAAAAAAAAACATGAAGACAGGCTCATGCATTGAGGTTACTGGGGCTTGGAGTACAAAGCAGAGGTCTGGGACTGGCTGGCAAGGGACCTTAAGAGTGCAACTGGTATTCTCCGTACAGGTGAGCAGTGTCAATGCCACCATGGTGACCTGAAAAGAAGGAAGGGGGCTCTCTTAGGCACTTTGGTCCAAGAATTCCAGGCGGGCAATGTTTCACATGTATGCAAGTATGTTTACCTGTGTTTCACCAATATTTAGTCTTGAATGTCTGCTAAACTGGTATGCATAATGGTGCGTTTCTCTCCCAACAACTGCAGAGGTGCGAGCTTGCAATGTCGTGGCGCACGCAGGGCACCTGGCCAGGTTACTCCATGAGTGTGACGAGTACAGCTGTAGTAAGCTATCTATAGCCAAATAAGACAGAAAAAGAGTACAGCATGAACCATTTATGTACAAAATATTTGTAGTGCAACAACTGTGGAATTACAGCTGCATAATGCCAACTGTTATGCAAGAAAAACTTGTAACTATTCCAGTAAATGCATTAAGGTATCTCTGATAAACTGTTGTGCAATACTTGTGGAATTAGAGCTGATATTTCAACCCAGTAACAATGGGTGGCTGCAGTGGTGCAGTAGTTAGCGTTGCTGCCTCATAGCAAGAGGTGTTCCATTTTGAGCCTCGGCTGAGGTGCCTTCTGTGTGGAGTCTGCATGTCCTCCCTGTGGTTGCATGGTTTCTTCTGGGTGCTCTGGTTTCCACCCACATACCAAAGACATGCTGTAGGTGGATTGAATACTCTAAATTGGCCCTAGGTGTTAGTGAGTGCATATGTGTGTCTTCTGTGGAAAGTTGGGCACCGGGCTGGCAACTCGACACCATAAGACTCCACTGTCAATCATGAGCAGACAGGTGATCCACTGTGACGACCCCTAACCAGGAAAAGCTGAAAGAAGAAGAATTTCAACCCAGTAACAATATATTGTGTACACCTGCATTTTATTTAGTAATGTATAGGTTACCTAGTATCTCTGTCATGATTGCATTACATGCATGTGCATTCAACTCTCACTGCAGTATACTATAACACTGTAGTACTAGTACCAGGTCATATTTTGTTTCCTGGTGAGTTCTAGGTAAATATCAGTCAGTCAGATTTCAGCAGTGAACTCAGTAGCTCAGTTTGTTAAATACTGTGTATGAAGTACATTTTTCCACACACAGACCGGGGTTCGAATCCACTGTTATGTACTAATAAATATTACTGAATCTAATATGTTACGATTGTCTCCACAGGAACTCTAAGTAAATGGGTGAGATAGCTCATATTATTGTGTAAATAATTATTTGTGGAGATGTCACAGACTGTTAAAATCATTACCACCAATGTGCTATTAATGCATAAAATAAAGGAACTACGTGAAATAATAATAAAATAAAAGAAAGGAATAAAATGTGTAATCTTGGTATGGGTGTATGCCTGGTGTGTCTTGTAAAGGTTGCTGCAGTCAATTAATACATGTGATGCCTATGTCCTCTGCAGTCACTGCTATTGTGTTCTATCCCCATGCCTGCCAAAGAAGGCATGACAGTTGTGTACTCTACTGTACACATGTATGTCTCTCACGTGTCACTCTATCATGGATTGTAGTTATTGTTGTGTAATCCCTCTGGCACAGATGTATCATCGACATGTCTCTGAGACAGGAATCTATCCCTCCAGCATGTCCTGTTTATTGTGGTGACAAGGTTTAGGTCCCTAGGGCATATAGCTCAGAGGGATTGGGATTTCTTAATGTGTAGCATGTCCAACAGCTCTGGGTTTAACATAGTTTTATATGTTAGACAGAGATCTCCTCAGAGTAGGCGATAAGCTACAGAGTAAAGCTGGAGTTTTTTGAGACGGTCAGTGTAGGGCATCTGTTTGAGGCCAGTAATCCTCTTTGTGAGATACTTCTGTGGCCTTTCCAGCTGCTGCAGATATCTTGTGAGGTACAGTCCAAAAGGGTCATTGTACTCTATAATGGATCTAATGAGTGCCGAGTAGAGGGGAACAATGACCTCTTTTTTCCTGCATGAGAAACCTTTTGTGATGAGGTGTGCCACATAGAAGGATTTCCTGACTGCCGTGGCGATGTGATTATCAAAAGAGAGACTAGTATTCACCTGGGTCTCAAGGTCTCTTATCACACATTCGGTGTTAAGTAGACTGCTGTTTATGTGGTAGTTCATGGGTACAGAGTTTTTACCAAAGGGGATGACAATGCACTTTTTGGCACTGAGCTTGAGGCCATGCCTCTGACACCAGGCATCTGTCTCAGTGAGGCCCTTCTGTAGGATGTCCACATCATTTGGGGACTAGACTATGGCTCCTAGTTTGCAGTCATCTGCAAACTTCATTAGCCAGAGGCCAAGAGATTGACAAGTATGATAGCAGGTAATCATTCCCTTTTATCAGCATCATCTTTAAACACACCTACTATGGCAACAATAGTAAAGTACATGTGTATAAATGGGACTCTGCTGCACAACTGCCTTTGAAAGCCATGCATATAATGATGGATGCAGATAACTTGTGTCACAGACTGTATGTATGCACATATATCTTGAAAATATACCTGCTACTGCACTGACTCAGTAGCTCAGTACGTTAAATGCCTTGCATGTAGTATATTTTGCCACCTACAGTCCTGGGTTCGATTCCAGTGTGTTGCATATCAGTTACATTCTTGTGAACACAGCAAGTAATGACTGAGTCATGCAATTTTAACCCACACAGGTTGCTGCTACTGCATTAACTGCTACCATGTTTGCAAGCCCAAGGCCTGTAGGCAGGGACACACACTGCACATATTTCTATAGCAAAAGTATATGCCACCTACTACTCTGTTATTGACACTGTTACATAACAGATGTACCTTATGCACATGCCTCAATTGGACTGTAAAGGGCACCCTTACCCTGGCTCTGCTGCCTCAGTTACACATACAGTTTGTTGTCCTCCAAAGAGGTGACAATTCCCCCTATGTGTCCCAGGCTGTAGCAACAGCTGCAGGCTTGGATGTACAAAGCTGTATGTTAAGCTAGCTGCTACAAACCTACCATACCTCACAACCCCCTAGAACAAGGGATCCAGACACAACCAAACATAAAGGGTGGGGGGACAAAGGTCCAGCAATAGGGACATGATTCACAGTCTTCCCTACAAAGCTAGTAAGCTGATAGACTAGCAGCTACTGCATCTGCATGCATATGCTGATGGGTATGATGTCTGACACTCGCGCTCTCTCCTTACTGACCACAACCCACAATGTTTACCACTGAACTGCCAGATAATCACAATGTCATCTAACAATGGCCAAACATATAATGCAAAACTGTGGACATACCTCATAAATCGCAACAGTGGACAGTAGTTTTACCTATCCTCTGTAATGCTGTAGTCTCTACACCTCACTAATGTCCATCTCACAGACTAAGAAAAGGGCCAAGGCCTACATGAAGACCATAAATATTGCACTGTGGTGCCATGTTATTGGCTAACGAAAGTGCAAACCAGCAGTTTTGGATGCAATTAGCAAGTCTGAGACACAGATTGGTGCACAGGCAATTACCTGGTAATGAGCATTACCTACAAAAGGCAAGCAACTGCCTATTGGGAGCAGATCTGTATGTTGTGTTGCTCACACAGACAATGGATTTGCATGATATTTGCAGAGGAACACTTCAAAAAAGCAGTACTTCACTCTACCAGGTATGTAATACATGCCCCCATATAATGGGATGCAGATGGGACAATGAAGATAGGGGGAATAGGGATTACAACAGTAGGCCTGCAACACATCTGTATGGTATTGAGATGCTGATGGGAGGATGGAGGTATGGGGAATAGGGATTACAGCAGTAGGCCTGTAGTACATCTATGGTATTGACATGTTGGTGATACTCTGCTGTCCAACACCTACAGACAGGCCTCTCAACTGTCCCTGCTTTGAGTCAAATCCCAGCTCTGCTCCTATTACTCCCTCCTACAATGGTTGGCTGTTGTAGGAAAGCGGGTGGAATCTGTGTTAGACATAGTGACACTAAGTAAAGGTGTAAACTCCTGTAACATGAAATGATGTACTGTCATTCACAACCTCTGTCTGTCAATGCCACACATAAATAGTGCTGCCATTCTACAGGTGTCCCTAACTTCCCCAATGTACCCTGGCTTAGTCACTGTGTTGTTGACATTTGTCACTCATTGGTTGAGAGCTATGGCTTACATACCTGTCAACCCCCTACAGCAGGGATTCAGCCATAGCCATAAGTAATGGGGGGACACATACCCAACCTCAGTGACAAGGGATACATATTGGCCATACAATGTAAAACTATGACTATACTAACTGATACTACTGTAGCATACGTCTGTCAACAACCATCAATGAATGGCCAACCATTTGTCCGACATCCACATGTTTGTGCCAGAAGGAACACATTCATGAGGCACATGTTCACAGTCCGCAAACATGTGTAGTGTGGAGGTGGGATGTCTACAGGGAAAATATACTACAGCAGGTTTGCATTGCTGTCTGTAACATTGTGGCACACTGCTGTTGCTGGACTGTCCCCATATAGTTGTTGTAATATCACACAGCTATTTGTCTGACAGTGGCTGTATGACATATTAGTGGGAGCTTGCCCATAGGGGACACACCACAGTAGACTGCAGTGATGGGTGTAGAGACATAGAGCAGAATCTGTCATGGCACACAGGGACATACCCAGTACTGCTACTATCTTGGTGATAGCCACACATTAAGTGTGTTGATAGACTGTGGGTATGATGTGTGAGGGAGTGGTGGATAGTGCAGGCCGTTTTGGTTGTGCAGGGTCTTTACATAGTGGATGTTCACATATCTGGTCCTGTAATGTGCCCCTCTTGTTGTCTTTCAGGAACAATATATCACGAGGCATCCCCCATTCACAGCTGCTGAGAATGCTATCTTGGATGGCCTCAGACTACATCATCACATTCTGCTTTCAAGGAGTCAACAACATCATGACCAGTGTGCAGCATTGTGGGGTGATCTTGTCAGGGCAGTTAACCAAAGTGGACATCAGGACAGGACCTACAAGCAGGTCCGACACAGTGCCACTGGCATGCTGAATGCCACACATCAAAGGGCAGCTGCTGTGGTCAGGAATCATGCTGCCATTAGTGGAGGGCATACAACAGAACAACCACTCACAGCCACAGAGGAATTCCTGGCAAACTTAGACTCAGCCACTAGCTCCCAGGCATCCATCACCTCATACATCCTGGAGGTGGATGCCACAGCATCCACATCAGAGGAGCATCCAGGTAAGCTTACTTTGTTCACCAGTGTAATACTGTATCAGTCATTTTGAAAGGCCCTGCACACCACTACATGGGTGTCAGGTCTATCTGCAGTGGGGGGGGGGGTTGTTTTAATGCAAAGTTGTGCACACATACTCAGAATGTCAGCAATGTAGGCAGTATCAAATTAGCTACTGTACATGTGGATATATGCACATATTACCCTCTAACAGTGCAACATTTGGTATTGCGGACAATCCCTCTCCCTCACATTTTCATAGGTATGTCAAGTTTGGCCGGAGTCTGTCGTCCTGTACCTGGTAAATGCGATACTGTTGTTTTACACCTTATATATACCATATGAAAGTTACATACTGCCATTTAGCCCAAGGCACAACTGTTATGCTTAGCCAGAGTGGAATAGTTGTATGTTCCATATCGGAGCAGTTCACTACAGTGTATACAATGGATAATCACAGCTGTGTATTTGTACAAACACTAACATGTTTGCAATTATAGTCATGAAAACATATGCAGCCTGCTATACAGGAAGCATTGACTCCAGGATGCCTGTTCACTCACTATAGGGAGATGGTACATACCTGCGTCAGTGATACTACAGCAGGCATATCATTCTCAGGATAGATGTACTGGGTATTATGCGTAGTGCTATCACATACACTGTCATATTGCGTACTCCACAGGTGTAATGTACTGGCAGCATTCACTGGATGTAGCTGAAGTGCATGCTAGAAAGGGCCTCTCTTGTCTGTGTATGTTGTGTGTTTGTTTGTTGTGCATGAGATCAGTGATGTAAAGAGAGAAGAAGTGTGACTGGTAATGCAGTTGTGGGTCCTCATCTGTATGAGTCTGTGTGGATAATCATACATAATAGTGCAGGTAATAATGTACTGATTTTGTCTTCCTCCTCACAGGTGAATGGGGGGGGGGTTGGAGTCTGTCCCCCTCACAACCTGATGTCAGTGTCCCATCAGGCTCTGATGATGATGGTGACAATAGTGAGGTACAGGTGGGGTTGTTGGGGGCTGAATCTGTCCTAGATGTTGATATCCCTTTTCTGCCCGCATTGTCCCTGCACACAGTCAGTATGCCCACACATACCCAGTCCCCAGAGGACACAGATATTGGACAGTCACATGGTGTTGACATTGAACAGGACAGTGTGCCAAACATGGCATCAGTGAGTGTAGACATTGGCCATAGCCAGACAGCTGGCGAGGTCCCACACAGGCAGATTGACAGGGGTGCTCGAAGGGGGACTGGTGTCTATCCACTTCCTGTCACAGGTGTCACATCACAGGTCACTCACCACATGTTTCGGGCCATCATGGAAGCACAGGCACATACCAAATGCAACACCAGATGGATATTTAGGGTTTGGATGCAGCATAGTCTGACATCCATGACTGCCTTCACCGTATTGGTGATGCCATGGATTGTTTCACTGATGTAGTGGACAGAAGGTGGGCTGAGACAGTACCTGTCTTTGCCTGCACAATGTCTGTGCTGGAACATCTGGCTGGTGTAGGGCTTTGGGCACGTGGACATAGGTCAGCAACACCATCTGCTGGGAGACCATATGTCCATGCACACTCACGCTCCCATAGTGGCAGTACCTTCAGTGCTACAGAGAGAATTGTGCTGTCTACACCACAATGTTGCAGACCATGGGAATGTGGTCCTGGGCGGTCCCATGGAGGACATTGGCCAGCAGACAGCAGTCACTGTCAGGTACTTGCACTGCATCTGACCTTGAGCATGGTGGCGCCAGTGCCACTCCTGACAGAGCAGGTTTCCATGTTTGTGGCTAGAGATGGTGAACCATCCACTCTGCCATGTATGGTCCACAGCTGTCCAATATATACATGTGTAGGGCTAGCACTGGGCTTGACTGTGTAGATACACACCCTCTAACATCACTGGCACATGCAGGTCACCAACACATGGCACCACTCCACTGCACATCTGACCATTACCCCTTCCTGACTCACACACATGCTGCCAACTGCATGGCATAGCCTAGGCCTCTGGCACCCCCACACCACACATTTTGCATGTGATGATACTTGTGTCACATCCCTGCCATCCATGCCATCAATGCAGGGTCATGCAAATATGTGTCTGATGCACAGGGTGACTATATTACTTTCAACATAGTTGTGTAGTACAGTATTGTTATGCCATTGCAGGTGTTGTGGGCCATATGCACTTGCTCCTACAGGAACCTCACATAGCTTTCCTGAAAACACTGGAGGGGATAAATGTATCTCCAAACACCATCATACTAGGTGACTTCAACTACCCTAATATAGATTGGGATCACTACTCAAGCCCAAACACTCTAGCCCAAAGGTTCCTGGAGTTCATAAACTCAAATGCCATGGAACAACTAGTCACCATCCCCACAAGAGGTGAAAACATACTTGATCTCATCATCACGAACATGGGATCACAATGTTCAACACCGGACGTATACCCCTCACTGGTGAGATCAGATCATAAACTAATCTCACTGGAGGTCCTCATCCCGCCCCCACCTGAGATAAAAAAGACCACAGTGAAGAACTTCTCAAAAGCCGACTTCACACTTCTAAAGACTAGTGTGGTCTCCTTTAAGGCCCCCGAGCCGGCAGAAAACATTACTCAAGCCACTGAATCACTTACAAATGCCTTCTACCAGCACCTACAGGACTGCATGGATCAGGCAATCCCAAACAAAACAAAGACTCTGTACCAAAGGCAAGCGTCCAGTCTGGTGGACCCCAGCCATAAACAAGCTCTACAACAAAAGGAGGAAGCTACTACAAGATAGAGCAAAATCCTTAAAAGGTAAGACACCTTTGATCATTATAAGTAAAAAACTCAGAGCTCTGGTAAAATCATCCAAGGCAAATTTTGAGAGAAAAATCGCTAAGGACTCAAAAGACAATCATAAGGCCTTCTTTAGCTATGTTAGAAACCTGGGAGGAAACTCCCAGATATGCTCAGAATTAGCTCAAAATGATGTGAAAATTACTGAACCTACAGACATTGCCAACATACTGGCTGACAGGTTCAGTGCAAACTTCTCCCCCCCTCCCCCTAAAAGGAGAGATATCTATACCAGAGGATTGTAGCCCCCCAAACATCTCTAACGCCCAGGTGAGAACTGCTCTCTCCAAGGCGAAAAACACAGCATCCATGGGACCGGATGGTGTCCCCGGCTGTGTGCTCCATGAACTCAATGAGGAATTAAACCCGCAGTTAGGACAGCTGTTTAATCTTAGCCTCTCCTCAGGATACGTACCCAAGGAGTGGCGCACGGCAACTGTGGTCCCACTTCACAAAGGCGGTGCCTCCACCGACCCTGGAAATTACCATCCCATCAGCTTGACAAGCCTGATCTGCAAAGCTATGGAGAGGATCATAATGGAACTCATAAATAAAGACATAGGGAACTTGCAGACTTTGTATCCAACCCAGTTTGGCTTTGTCAAAGGCAGATCATGCCTTTTAAACTTGGTTGACTTTTTCGAAACAGTCACCAAGGCCATTGATGAGGAAAGGCAGTCCATACAGCCTACCTCGACCTGGCAAAGGCTTTCGACACAATACCCCACTCAGGTATCATTGAAAAACTCATCAGCTTAAATGTAAACCCATACATCACAAGATGGGTTGCAAACTGGCTAAGTGACAGAACCCACAGGGTCAGAGTTGCTGGTGCCATGTCAGACTCAAAGCCTGTCACAAGTGGTGTCCCACAGGGCTCAGTCCTGGGCCCACTCTTGTTCGGCATCTACTTTTCAGAAGTACAAGCAAACACAGGAGGGTTATGGCTGACCAAGTTTGCAGATGACTGCAAACTGCATAGTCGAGAACACATCTGACACAGATATCCTTCAGAAGGGTCTCACAGAAACGGATAACTGGTGCCAGAGCCATGGCCTAAAGTTAAACGCCAAGAAATGCATAGTCATACCCTTCGGGAAAAACAAGGTTACCCCTAGCTACCATATAGGTGGCAATCCACTGAGCACAGAAGAGGTTATCAGGGATCTGGGGACCCAGGTTGACAAGTAACCTTTCATTTGACACTCGCATTGCTAAAGTAGTTAGGAAGACCTTCTACATTGCCCACCTGATCATGAAGGGATTCACATCTAGATCAAGGGAGGTCATCGTCCCCCTGTACTCATCACTCATCAGACCAATGATTGAGTACAATGCCCCATTCGGAATGTATCTGACCCGACACCTGCAGCAGCTGGAAAGGCCCTCACCAAAAGGATAAAGGGTCTCAAAAATATGTCTTATGCTGCCCGACTGAAAGAACTCCAGCTCTATTCAGTCGCTTACCGCTTGCTCAGAGGTGACCTGTGCCTGACATACCAGGCCATGTCAAACCCAGATTTGATGAACATGCTTCACCTCAAAAAATCTAGATCCCTCAGAACTACAAGGGCGGGAGACTTAAACCTTGACACGGTTATTAATAGGACGTGCTGGAGGGACAGATTCATCTCCCAGAGACTCCCTATGCTGTGGAACAAAATCCCGGTACATGTGAAGCAGAGCACCTTGCTGCCTTGTTCAAAAGAAATCTTGACCAATGGATAGGAGATCGCAGATATACCCCAGGGATTACCTCAGTGTCACTGCTTGACAGAGGCACAGCAAAATAATGGGCATAGTTTCCTTCAAACTAAGGGGTGGCGAAAGCCACAAAATTCTGGGCTAGGCTTATAAATACCCTTGGGCAGATAGCCTAGTATGAACCTATGAAACTATGAACCTATAACAGGTACTGTGTGCTGGCATGTGTCATGACTGCACAGCAAACCCTGTGTATTTTATGTGAATGATGTTAGACTGGTGGTCACAGGGCTGTAAAATGCACAGACACAGATCATATGGGCATGTCCATAGTGATACGAGGGGATATATCTGTAACCACACACATGTACACACACAGTGTTGGCTGGCAGGAGAGTAGAACCCCATACCTATCTGCTATTATCAATTATAGCTTACAGTAGTTACTGCATGTGCCACGGAGTCTATCTGAGCTTGGGCTGTCATGTAGTACTCTTAGGGTGGATGACATCAGCAGGCCTTGTATGGCAGGGCATTTAGAGGCCTGAAGCTAGTCTTAGGCCCATAAAATGCATAACCATAGCATGGAGATTGCCCATATGGGCTAGTCCATACTGTTGCAGATGGATACATGTAGACACACACACACACACACACACACACACACACACACACACACACACACACACACACACACACACACACACACACACACACACACACACACACACACACACACACACACACACACAGTTGGCAATTTTGAGATTAGAACCCCTACCTATCTAGTAGTACACACTACAGCTTGCAGTACTTAGCGCATGTGCCATG
>NC_056730.1:575531885-575581885 GCF_019279795.1 Protopterus annectens | reverse complement strand
ACATACATATTTCCACATAGCTGTTCTTTGGGCGGAAGTGTGACTGTCAGTACTTACAACTTGACTCCAGGCCAGACCTACCTGTACTCCAGTCCAGGATTTTGTGTGCTGCAGACCATTGGCTGTTACACCTGTTCCCACAGTCCAGCACCTCCCTGATATTTTGTTCAAGGCATTTCCCGGCTGTTTGTTGAATGTAATATGTGAGTCATACCTATCAACTGCACAGATTTGCACAGAATGTCCAGATATTTCCCTCATATCTATGGTCCGTGTTACATAACATTGTGGTTTTCTAGCACATTAGTGGCAAATCATTAAAGAGTGATGTTAGGAAATAATGATAGACATTTGAGATTCACACTACAGACACTTCAGGAGAGTCAAGGTAATGCAAGACCTGTTATTCTGTCAATTCTTTACATTTGTAAGCGCAATATTTAACACTTGCCTCTATTTTTGGACCTTTGTCCCACTTATATTCATGGCATTGGCCAGATTTGTTGCTGTAAGAGGTTGCGAGGTTTGATGTGACTGGGGTACATGCTGTAACACCACGTACAGGGGGACAGATTGCATACCACTCCCTGTACATGTGTTTGCAGAATGTCTGGCCTATTACCCCATATTTCTGCTCATTTCCTCATGCAGTTCTGTTTTTCTGGTACTTTACTGTAAAATGCAGGCACTGAAGTGTGGTAACTACTGAGACATTTAAGTGACAGCCTGTACACCCTGCAGCTAATTTGACCTGTTGCAACCTGCTGTTATGCTAGCCACCTTCTAGGTTACTCAGACTATGTATAATGTCTGTCTGTAGGTTTGGCCTTCTGTCCCCCCATTTTTTCTGGCTTTGTCCAGCTGTCTTGCAGTAACAGATTGCGGCATTATGACAGTCTGTGGAACTCCTACCATACTAGTAACTCACATGCAAAAGTTGTAGATGCTGCCAGGTTCGAACCGTCAACATCATCACCCACGCTAATGTCCTTAGCCCAGTGAGCCACACTAGCCACCAGAGAGAGCAGTTTGATTCTTCACACTATCAAGGCATACAGACATACACTGACCCCTGCATTTTGTAGGTAAAATATGTGGCCAGGTTGAAAGTCAGAGCCCTGAAAATGTGTGGTCTGCTGCTATATCCTTGCAAATATACTGTTACTGCAGTTGTATGGGAACAGTGATGTGTTGGGCGTAGGGGACTCTGGCATTGACAGTCATGCATTTTTCCTATGACCCCACTGTTTGGCATTTCCCCTTGCATAATGCAGTGGGATTTCCAGCCATGTGGCCTAATGTAGATTATGGGGCACTCAGCACTGGACAAAGTGCCTGTTGTTTCAAGTGGCTGTTAAATCTCTGCATGTTGCCCAGCAGCCCACTCTATTCCCTTGCATGCACATGGTACCATAGTCTAATACCCGTACATGTATTGTATAGAAGACTGACTTACCTTGCAAATGCAGCAGTTGAGAGACCTGTGTTTCAGGGTTGACTCTGTCTGATGCATGCAGTACATAGCCAATACATGGTTAGGTACAGGTTGTGTAGTGTGGCTGGCATCCTTTTTACTATGTATGTGAGTTGGAGTAAGATGTCAGTCCCTAGGACCTTAGGTTGTCAGTGAATGTGCTATGCGTTGCCTCTTGGGCAAGGCCAGGGCATACTAGGCATGCCTACATCTGCCTACCTGGACAGCCTCAGAGGGTTCCTTCTCCTGGTCCCGCTGTGGCTGTAGCTGTGGGGTCCTAGGCACTGGTGGGGGGCTGTGTGTCCCTTCCCTGTGATGATCCTGCCACAGCTGTTTCTGCAGGATCATATTGTGCAGTATTGCACATACTGTGAACATCTGTGCACATGTGGCTGAAGACTACTGAAGTGCTCCACCAGCTATATCGAGGCACTGGAACTGGAACTTCAGCAGCCCAAAAAAATCCTCTATGATGTTCTAGTTTGACCTCTCAGCACATACAGGTGTAGCAAAGCAGCAGCATCAGTACTGACTTCATTATCTAGCACATACAGATGTAGCAGAGCTGCATCAGCACTGACCTCAGCATCTAGCACATACAGATATAGCAGAGCAGCATCAGGACTGACCTCAGCAGGTAGCACATACAGATGTAGCAGTGCAGCATCAGGACTGACCTCAGCATCTAGCACATACAGATATAGCAGAGCTGCAGCAGGATCAGTACTGACCTCGGCATCTAGCACATACAGATGCAGCAGACCTGCAGCAGTATCAGTACTGACCTCAGCATCTAGCACATACAGATGTAGCAGAGCTGCAGCAGCATCAGTACTGACCTCAGCATCTAGCACATACAGATGTAGCAGCGCAGCATTAGTACTGACCTCAGCATCTAGCACATACAGATGTAGCAGACCTTCAGCAGCGTCAGCACTGACCTCAGCATCTAGCACATACAGATGTAGCAGACCTGCATCAGCACTGACCTCAGTATCTAGCACATACAGGTGTAGCAGACCTGCAGCAGCGTCAGCACTGACCTCAGCATCTGGCACATACAGGTGCAGCAGAGCTGCATCAGTACTGACCTCAGCATCTAGCACATACAGATGTAGCAGACCTTCAGCAGCGTCAGCACTGACCTCAGCATCTAGCACATACAGATGTAGCAGACCTGCATCAGCACTGACCTCAGTATCTAGCACATACAGGTGTAGCAGACCTGCAGCAGCGTCAGCACTGACCTCAGCATCTGGCACATACAGGTGCAGCAGAGCTGCATCAGTACTGACCTCAGTATATAGCACATACAGGTGCAGCAAACCAGCGGCAGCCCTTAGCATTGCTTTGGTTAAAAATCCCATGTTTGTACTCCACTTGTGCAGAGTATGGGGATAAATCAGATTGTAGGGTGTATGCATACTTTATAGTGCTCTGCTGCAGATGCAGCCTGTGTGATTAGCATGTGCTATGATGCATTGTACCTGCCAAGTACATCACTGAGGGGTTAGAATGGCTCAGTTTAGGTGGAACATGGGTCATCAGTTCAACAGTAATTTATATATGACTGGCTTTCTTAGCCAATTTCTTTTTTTTTTCTTTTTATGATAGCCTTCCTTGCTAAGATCCGTGCACACAACCTGGATACTACACTATTCCTGGAGCTGCCTCCTTAGCAACCACTGACATCTACCATTGGACATACTCCATGCAAGGCCCTAGAATGCATTATTCTCACATATTTTATTTTTTTCCTTTTTACACTTTTAAATATTTTTTTATACGTAACGGCATGTTTGCACACACGTGCCAAGCAAACATAATATGGATATTAAAAAATATTTTAATATACTTTCATTACTTTTTGGATACACAGGGAATAGTTTTGCACATATCTGCACCTGCTTTGCTATTTCAGACCTTCTAATAGAAGATTTATAGCCCCTGTTCACTTTTTCATGTACACAGAAATTTTCCACATGCACTTCTGACACCAACACGGGATCTGCAGGACTGCCTATCTGCATACTGGATCACTCTACACCTTTATTTGCATGCAGTTGACCTGCTTATGATGTGATTTGCATGCTATGGATGCTTCTGTGTTGGCATGCCTGTGCACACCCCTCAGCTCTGTTTACTGGATTACACGGCTGCTTATTTCCATGTAAGCTCCATGCCACTCTGCCTACATGGAAAATTAATCCATGTAGGCTTTGTTGAATTCTCCCTAAGTTATTTTGCAGATATTCCTTATCTGTAACACATGTAATCAGTTTACCCAGTTTCAAGTCATCTGTATACAGAGTGTAGAACACCTCAGATGGAAAAGATAGACCTGAAATATACAATATAAACAAGTATGGGCCTAGGACAAGCCCTAATGGACACCCTGACTGTAACCAAAACATTCATCTGTTCAACTGCTGCATGATACATGTTATGTCCTATTTCTAAGTCATGCAGCTATCCATCTTATGAAGAGTACATCAATACCTAGTTGTTTTAAATCAGTGTTTTGTGTATGACCTTGTCAAATGTTGAAGTTAAATCTATGTAAATTACATCACAGCACAATTTTTTTATTCATAGTTGTTATTATATTGTTATAGAACATCATGTTACAGGTGGTAATAGATCTATTTTCAACATATGCATGCTGATATATGGTTTCAAGTCCCATCCTTTCCAATTTTTATATTAACTTATCCAATATTACCTTCTCCATTATTTTTCCACAACATGAAACTGTACTTAAGCGTGTATATGACTCTGTATTTGTCCTACTGCCCTTTCCCTTAAAGGTAGGTTTAATAGGCACATATTTACATGACCTAGTAAATAATAGATATAATGGTATTTCACTTTTTAATTTCTCCATATCTTTTGGGTTTCTGATACCATGATGGGAATGGACCCCATTTCTTAATCAAGTACAATAAAAGTTCATGAAATTAGTACTGTTTCACTCTTTGATGTGAATCATGGTATCGTAAGTTCTTGTTGAAGTGTTCTCCGGTCATTATTATTAATTCCATCTCCTCTCTGATTTGTTGAGATCCAGTTTGCACAGTTCTTTTTCAATATAATCTAATTTAATTTTAGTACCTGAAGTTACCTGGATGTCACTAGGACAACTTACCACCCCTTTCATGGAGCCAATCTGTTTTGCATATGATTTTGTTAACAAATCAATCATCTGTTGTGTCTGAGAACAGAGTTTAGAATCAATTTGCACGTCTTTACTCCTTCCACATCTTATGTATCTATAAAATGGTTTCCAGTTATGCTCAATATCTTTATATAAATTTTCTTCAAATATTTCTCGATCTTGTCTCATACTATGCTGCTTAATTTTTTGTCCAGCCTGTTTATTTCAGTTTTCAGAACTGTAGTTTGACATGTTTTCCATCTCTTATATTTTTTGTCTCTCACCTTAAGCAAGTAAGTTGCTTTTATAGAAATATATTCTCCTGACATTGTATTCTTATACCCTGAAGTAAACATTTTCTTTAGATTTTTTTGCATCCAAACAATTTCTGTTTAAAACTGTTCACATTCTTTCTGCAGTTTTTCCACTGAAAGCATCACTCCAATTAGTTTTACAATGTATCTGTTGTGCTTCCCTATATTCTATTGTATATTTGTTTAGAGTTCAGTTTGGCAGAATTATCTAGGAACAAATTAACTTTTATAACCCCATTATCACTGCACATCAATGGTGGTAAAACTTGACATGAAGTAATTTCTAGTATATTCCATTCTTCAGTAGTTTTTTTCTTTTTTACAGTCTGAAGCAATTTTTCCTGAACATATGTTGTGAATAATTTCCTTAATAATGTTATTGAATCGATATTATTCCAGTCTGTTTCTGGTAAATGTAAGTCCCCAGCCACAATTATTCTTCCATCCTGTGTTTCATGCAAGAAATGTATGAATTTCTCTAGGTCATCTGCACTTGACTTTGGTGGTCTATACACTCCAACAATTGTTATATGTTCCAGGGTTGCCTTTATTGTCACAGTTACGCAGTGTATATTATTGGTGTTATCACTTGTTGTGTCTTTCGGCTTTTCACGGTTAGGGGTCACCACAGCGGAGCTCCGGTCCGCTAATGATTGGTAGTTGATTTTTATGTGCCGAGTTACCAGCCCTGATGCACAACCTTCAACGAAGGTATGCCCATTCACACATGTCTCCATGCAGAAGACGCTCTAGCTGAGAATCGAACCGGACAGTATCTTATTGTGAGGTGCCAACGCTACCACAGCACCACCACCGTGGGTATTGGTGTTATCACTGAACATGTAATAATCACAGGTCTCATAACTATCTTCAATTTGCTATCATAATACCTCTACCTGTTTTTTGTTAGAATGTCTGTTACAGCAAAACCATTTATACCCTGGCAGGACTGGTTTCCAGTCATTGTTCTTTAACCATGTTTCACAAACAATAACATCAATCCTGTGGGAATGTAGCAAATTTTCCAATTAAAAAAAAAAAAACTTTAATACTAATGCTCCTAGAATTAACAACCATCCAGAATGCATCAAATGTTGCTATCTGTGAACTGTTAAATTTTTGACCTGGCAAAAATCCTGCCTTGTGTTCGTCAAATATTGCAAAATATCTGTCTCAAAAATTCTCTTCCTTGATCTTGTGAAATGCAAACCATCCTGTCTGAGCACATGTGCCCCAAATTTGGCTAACATGCTCTACACATTCCATTTTTTTAAAACGGGACATTCATTTCATGTAGGTATTAACCCCAAAAATGTTTCACTCCTGGTGATGTGACTCTCCTTACTATATATGATTTCCTTGACATCTTGTGTGGTAGCTTCTGCAAGCTATCACTCATAGTCTCACCGCTTTTTAACAGTAAAGATCAATAAATCACCAAGACAGGATTGTTTAGATAAACTCTAGATTGTCCTCCCTGCAGTCTGTGTGAATTATAAGCTTACTAGGTCCCTTGGGATGGATAGAGTTTGCCTTTCTAAAACCTATCCCTTTTTAACAACAGCCAGTGAAAATTAAAGGTAAAACAGCAAAATATACATGAAAGCAAATCTCTTGTGCACAAGCTCTCCCTTCCTCGCTACAAACAGTGGTAAGAAATATAAGAAAAAAATGGGAAAAAGGGGCTGATGATGATGAAGATGTGAAGAACCGCAGGAAACAGGTGGCGTTTCTCAGAAAGAATGACTACGAAGAAGTGTGGTCAGTCCTCCTGTTAATTTAAAGCCACCGATTTGCGGTAGTTTGGACATGATCAGCATTTTGTTTTCATTCAGTTACCACAAAGAAGCCATTTAGAAGAAACACATTTACCTGCAGTAATTTAAATTGTGCAGGATATCAACAGAAAAGCAGAGGGAGTTTGTTCCATTTCACATGCCTCAAAAATATGCCCAGTCATTCAGCATTGAGATATCTGCTGTTTCAAACATTCCTTGTAGTCAGCATTTCAGGGAGATGTCGAACACCATAAGGTCGAACTTGGAAGATTGAATTCGGATAACATCGACACTTCAAAACAGCAAATTTTTTTCCAGGTAAAAAAATTTGCTGTTCCGAAAAACACACACATAACACAATCACACCAAACACCTTCAAAACCTAAACTAAACCTAACATACACCACTATCTATGCACTATCCTTAACCCAGCCCTAACCTTAAAGTCCGTCACTACCGCACACTTACCTGACCCACACCCTAATCCTAAAGTCCGTCACTACCGCACACTTACCTGACCCGAGCTCTAACCCTAAAGCCCGTCACTATCCATTCATACACATACCTTGACCTGGTCCGAAAATGCCGAAGCCGCAGAAACGGCCAACTGAATTCTTTCCCTGGGAAAGAATTTGCGTTTCTGCGGCTTCGACATTCTCAACTTTTGAACTACCAAGTTCGGCCTTCCAGTATTCGGCGTTCTCAACATTCGATTTTGCGATAGGAACCCAACCGGACACTAGTAGGAAACACTGCTCCTTCCCAAGATACCAGGATAAAATTTACTTGTGCAGAAGAAACTGTGCGCCCTTTTCAGACAAAACTCCACCGTTATCTTTCTCTCATTTATCTGCTATTGCAAATTAGGAAATGCAACACTTGTTTCCATAAAAAAAAACAAAACAAAACAAACAAAAAAAAACTTGGATTATAATAGCTGGATATTGCTTTAAGTATGCAACTTTTATAGGTGATGCATTTAGAATTTAAATACAAAACCTACAAATGGTGATCTTCAAACATATTTCAGCATTCACAGAAAATGCTCTGTAACTAAATTACATCTGATCCTACAACTCTGTCTGTCCATTTTGTTACCAAAAATGTCTAATGCTACAGACAGTGACAACCTGGGTGACTGTCTCTCTATAATCACTGCCTATTTCTTCCAAGCAAAACAGCTGTTTGCTCAGCTGTCTGTAAACAGCATTAGATTGTCTATTAGCTTACATCCTTCTAAGTTGGGAGT
Organism: Protopterus annectens; assembly: GCF_019279795.1. Lineage (NCBI taxonomy): Eukaryota > Metazoa > Chordata > Ceratodontiformes > Protopteridae > Protopterus > Protopterus annectens. The sequence continues at coordinate 575,573,916 of NC_056730.1, read as the reverse complement.
TGCTGATTGAAGGCTTAGTGTCTGTTATTCCAAAAGTGTATCAGTTCTGGTTTAAGCACTTGGCCTTCAGGCCAGTTATTTTAAATTAAGAAGGTGTGGTCTGCACTCTTGTGGGAGGAGAGGGTAGAGTCTGCCCTTCTGAGCTGGGAGTTTCTGGTTAAAGGCTTATTGTGCCTGCTTATTTGAACTGTTTCTTTCTGAAATTGGTACACCTTGTTTGCTGTAGCATAGACTAAATTCAGACCTGCTGAATCTAGCTTTGTTTGTATAACTTGCGCACTAATCCAGACCATCTTTTTTTGGAGAAGGTTCCCCTGCACCCTAGTGGCAGGAGTGTGCAGTTAGAACTTGTCTGATCGAAGGCTGCTGGAATGGGGCTCAGCTTTTAGCTTTTTATTGGTTAATTGGTTAATTTGTTTAAATCAGTTTGCTCATTTGCTACTATTATATTAAAAAAATACACTTTATGCATCGCCGCTTAGCTAGAGTTGAACTATTCCCAGTGCCATAAAGTCTGCTGTTCAAAATTTCCCTTAGAACTAGTCAGTTTTTTAGTTTTAATACTCAAATCTGTTTCTATGAGCTCATCACTTGTTCAGAACTCATTGTAAGCACTAAATAAGCTACAAATAACAACAGCACTCAACTTTCCTCACTTGTCTAGAGGAAAACAGTTTTTAGTACTTAATAAATAAGCACCTATCCAGGCATGTCTAAGGGTCAGCTCCCGGTGTTTTCTCCTGTCTACCTGATGAATCTGGCATCTTGGGGCAATGCAGCAATTGCCTCATGTACACAGACAACCTTCTCCTCCTACCACCCAACACTACAACCTGTGAGAGATGCACTTATATAGCCAAACTGGAAGCAAAGCTCTTTTCACCCAAGACTGGACTAGACAGTCACGAGGAGAAGGTAAACACTTGCACCACACCACACTCATCACATAGTCCCTCAAAACCTACACCACCAAAACAGACACATAGAAACACAAAACACACACCTACATTTGTGGAGGCTCTCAATAAAAATCTGCTCAAGCAACAGAGACCTCCAAAGCAGAAATGCAAGCAACCGCCATCCCCAACACAACCCAAATGACACATAGCCTACAAATTCAGTGTGCCACTCAACCACAGCCCATAAGGCATGGCAACGTACCCAACACTCTAGTCATAGGTGACTCTACAGTCAGGCACACTGATGTTCCACTCACCAGGCTAAACAAGGAGAAAGTTACTGTCAGGTGCCAGGATCAGCCACATAACACATGCACTCAGGTCACTCCACAACAAGCACAAATATGACTCTGTCATTGTCCATGTTGGTGTGAATGACCTGAGACGTACCTCCCTGGATTACATGAAAAGAGACATGGAGGAGCTCTCCGATCATGTAGCCCAGGCAGGTATGACCCTAGCCCTGAGTAGCATCCTGCCTTCACCCAGAATGATACCACAGTACAAGGACAAAATGATTGACTTCAACAATTGGCTAAGCTTCTGGTGTCATTCTAAGGGGATCCAGTATCTGTCTGCTTGGGATGACATGATCGACAGAACATGATGCTTTGCCAGAGATGGCCTGCACCTGTCGCCCTTGGGATTTCAGATACTGGCTAAGGCTCTTGCCACCCCTATAGTGCCTATTTTAGGCAAGGTTCAAATGACAAATTCACCACCATAACAGGTTCAAGCAATCAAAATCTGAGGGTAATGCTACTCAATGCTAGAAGTCTGAACCTCAAAATGCATTCACTCGAGGCACTCCTTAAAATGGAGAACATCGACATCTGTGCAGTGACAGAGACCTAGTTCAAGGCTCCAGAGAGCACCCCTGCATTACCAGGTTACAATTCATACCACACTAGCCAACTAACCTGGACCGAAACACTAAAGGCAGAGGCGTGTCCATATTCATTAAGGATATCCACACCTCCAGGCTAGTTGCTCAGCATAATGCATCCGAGGTTATCCAAGTGCAACTAACTCTGGGCAAGACCGCAATCCAAACTGTAACTTGCTACAGATCCCCCACCATACCCCAGGATTCCCACTCCTCATTTCTTAATACACTGGAAAATATTAGGGTATGACCCAACACCCTAATAATGGGCGATTTCAACTACCCCACCATTAACTTGGAAAACTACTCATGTACTAACTCTTTTGCTCAATGTTTTCTGGAGTTCATAAATTCCAATGCCTTGGATCAACTTATCCACACCCACACCAGGGGCAGCAATATCCTAGACCTGGTCATTACTAACATAGGCAACAGGTGTTCCACACCAGAGGTCAATTCCTCATTGGTCAGATCTGACCACAAGCTAATCACCCTAGAGATCCACATCCCACCCGCACTCCCCATTAGGGAAACCACGGTAAAAAATTTCTCCAAAGCCAACTTCACGCTTCTTAAGACAGAAGTGGCAAACTTCACGACATCCATGCAGATGGACAATAGCGGTACGACTGCTGAATCCTACACAAATGCACTTTATAAGCACTTACACGAGTGCATGGATCATTTTATCCTTAACAGAACCAAGATGCTATCCTCCAAAAAAAGGAAGCCAGTCTGGTGGTCCCCTGCCATAAACAAACTCTACAAATGAAGAAAGAAACTGTTGCAAAAAAGAGTAAAATCCCATGATTGGAGGAACTCCCTGGTCAGCCTCAGTAAGAAGCTGAGATCCCTCATAAAATCCTCCGAAGCTAGTTACAAAAACAAAATCGCCACTGATTCTAAAGACAACCACAAAGCATTCTATAGCTATGTCAAGAATCTCAATGACAACACACAGATCTGCTCTGAGTTACAGCACAATGGCACTAAATATACAGAACCAACTGATATTGCCAACATCCTGGCAGATAGGTTCAGTGCTAACTTTACCCCCCTCTCACTCCCATCTCTGTACGGGAAGAATGCAATGTTCCTGTAATCATGGCTGCACAGGTAAAAACCACACTATCCAAAGCCAAGAACACAGCATTCATGAGACCTGACAACATCCCAGGCTGTGTTCTACATGAACTACAGAATGAACTGGCATCCCACCTTACAACATCCCAGGCTGCATTCTACATAAACTACAGAATGAACTGGCACCCCACCTAAGCACCATGTTCAATCATAAACTCACCTCAGGCTTTGTGCCCAATGAAAGGCACACAGCGACGGGTTATCCCACTCCACAAAGAGGAAGCGACCACGGACCCCCGGAACTACTGCCCCATTAGCCTAACAAACCTGGTCTGCAAAGCCATGGAAGTATCATCATGGAACTTATAAACAAAGACATTGGTTATCTCCAAACTCTGGATCCCACCCAGTTCGGGTTTGTAAAAGGCAGATCATGTCTCCTAAACCTGACAGACTTCTTTGAAGCAGTCACCAAAGCCGTAAACGAGGGTAAGGTGGTTCACACAGCCTATCTAGATCTCGCCAAGGCTTTTGACACCATCCCCCACTCTGGAATTATAGATAAATTCACTAAACTAGATATAAATCCCTATGTCACAAGATGGGTTGCCAACTGGCTCACTGACAGAACCCACACTGTGAAAGTAGCAGACTCCAAATCCGACTTCAGACCAGTGACAAGTGGAGTACCACAGGGTTCAGTCCTGGGTCCTCTCCTGTTTGCTATCTACTTTTTGGAAGTACAGGCTAACACAGAAGGTCTTTGGCTAATGAAGTTCGCAGATGACTGCAAAGCCATAATTGAAACTCCTGACAATATGGACATCCTACAAAAGGGCCTCACTGAGACAGATGCCTGGTGTCAAAGCCATGACCTCAAGCTCAATGCCAAAAAGTGCATTGTCATCCCCTTTGGGAAAAACTCTGTACCCATGAACTACCATTGGTAGTAGTCTACTTAACACCGAAAGTGTGATAAGAGACCTTGGGACACAGGTGGACAGTAGCCTCTCCTTTGATAATCACATTGCCACAGTAGTCAGGAAATCCTTCTATATGGCACATCTCATCACAAAAGGCTTCTCATCCAGGAAAAAGAGGTCATTGTTCCCCTCTACTCATCACTCATTAGACCCATTATAGAGTACAAAGCTCCTTGTGGTATGTACCTCACAAGACATGTGCAACAACTGGAAAGGCCACAGAAATACCTCACAAAGAGGATTACCAGCCTCAAAAAGATGCCCTACGCAGACTGTCTAAAAAAACTCCAGCTTTACTCCATCGCATATCACCTACTCAGAGGCGATCTCTGCCTAACATACAAAGTAAACCACCAAAAAAGGAAATGATGAAATCTAATCACAGGATGGTTTTAGCGCTTTCACTCACTTTATTCAAACTGAGCTTCTTCAGAAAAAATACCTCACTCACTACAATCACTTAAGTACAATTATGTCACTGAATCACATGACCCAAAATTCAAATCAAATTAATTAATTAAACAACTTTCAATACATAGTATAAATGAAAAAAAATAAATACATAAATATATATCAATTTATATATATATATATATATATATATATATATATCTATATATATATATATATATATATATATATATATATATATATATATATATAGATGTGTGTGTGTGTGTGTTTTTAAATAAAGTTGCAAGTAGGAATATGGGTTTTATCCTTCATAAGCCTAAAGTTTACAACAAAAATAAGCTGCAGATATTACACTTTGTGCCTGCAGCTTATATGGAGAAGCATGCGTTTGAGGATGTCTTAAATTACAATTGTTTGATGGTGAAGAGAGAATAATCCTATCTAGTCTGTGTTTTTTTTTCTTTTCTTTTTTTAATGATCTAGTCTGTGTTTTTTTTCTTTTCTTTTTTAATGACCTAGTCTGTGTTTTGAGTGAATTTAACGGTCTGCTTACCCTCCACTCACTTATTTCCTCCTGTTATGCTATTCTCTCTCAGAGGTTTCTATGGATTCCCTCGCCACCATCCAGTCTGGTAGCCAATTCCATGGGCCCACAACCATGTCTGTGAAAAACTACATTTAGAGATCTATGGAGTAGTTAGTCCTTACAATCTAAGGCCACAGTGCCCTGACCTCCTCCTCTGTCAGTATGGCCCCTTCACACCTTCCCGATATGACTGTTTGCTCTTACATCATTCCTTCGTGCCTCACCAAGTCACAAGTGACAGGAGCTTCAGCACCTGTAGTCTCTAAATGTATCCTTTCCCTTCACCCAGTACACCCTTCTGGCAGCTTTCTTCTGGACTCTTTCCATTAATGTTAAGCCTTTTCCTTACATGGCTTCCAGAACTTCACACATTTCCATTATGATTTGTAAATTATATCCAGATGAAGCTGCAGTGCTACAAATGGACAAACAGAAACACTTACAGCTTTATCCAGATGAAAGACACAAATGTGTTTATTTTTGTTTAGCAGATGGGTAAAAAAAACCAAGCCAAAACTGAAACACTGCTGGTACTGTTTCAGGGATTTTTTTACAAGAAACACCAGTCAATGAGTTACATCTTTTATTTGTGATCAACAAGCCGAACTGTCCCATTTCCAACTTGAGCACTAGTAGAGCAATAAACTGCACACAGTACCCACATTGTACTTAACCACTAGTGGAATGATCACTGCGCACAACACCCACGTTGTACTTGACCACTAGTGGAATGATCAGTGCACACAACACCCATGTTGTACTTGACCACTAGTGGAACAATCACTGCACACAGCATCCATGTTGTAGCATGAGCAGAACCCTTATGAATGGAAGCAGACCTCCTTGATTATGGAGTGCATCACCATCAGGATACATCCCAGTGTTCTGCTTGCTGCTACCACTGCCCAGTTGTTCGGCTTATCCTGGTTCAGTTCAGATGTGATCACTGCCTATAGATCATGAAAAGGTGGATCCTGCACTTTGCTCCTTCAGATATGTATGAAGCAACTTACTAAAGAGAACTGGACCAAAGACAGACCCCTGTGGTCCTTTATGTGTATGTATGTATATATATATATATATATATATATATATATATATATATATATATATATGTGTGTGTGTGTGTGTGTGTGTGTGTGTGTGTAAGTATATAAATATGTATGTGTGTGTGTGTGTCTGTTTATAAATATATGTATGTATATATATATGTGTGTGTGAGTGTGTGTATATCTATATATATATATATATATATATATATATACATATATATATATATATATATATATATATATATATATACATACATATATATATATATATATATATATATATATACATATATATATATATATATATATATATATATATATATATATATATATATATATATATATATATATATATATATATATACATATATACATATATATATATATATATATATATATATATATATATATATATATATATGGGTCTGCCTTGTCTGATCAAAGTTTCAAAGCTTCGAAACCCATATGGCTGAGACCATCGAAGTTTTGAAACTTCAAACATTTTGAACTGAAATCGACGTACAGCACGGAATGGGAGATTTACCATTTTCCTTGCTGTAGTGCAATGTCGGAGTTTATATATTTAATTAACAGGGGGTGTGGGGGGTGCAGGGGGGGTTGCTCCCTGCAAACAATTAGAGGTGATTTTTTTTTGTTTAAGTGATCTGCTTTTGTTGTATTTTCAGAATTTCAAAACTTCGATCATATGGTCTTGGTCATGTGGGTTTTGAAATTTCGATCAAACAACGTAGACCCAGATATGTATATATATATATATATATATATATATATATATGTGTGTGTGTGTGTGTGTGTGTTTTTGTGTGTCTGTGTGTATATAGATACATATATATATATATATATATATATATATATATATATATATATATATAATTTGCAAGGTTATTATAAAAAACAGACAAACAAATAAAAAAACTATCATCAGTCTATCATTAGTGAAATCACAAGTCAACAGCACAGAATTTTGCAAGCTGCAATGCAACACTGAATTTGGCAGTAATAGGATGAGATGGGCCATGTTTACCTTGTATTCCTTTCAGCAGCAGATCGACTCCATTCTTATAAAAGTTGAAGGCTGCTTCATAATCCTCGTTCACCTCTTTGTCCAGAGCTTGGCGGATTTGTTTGGCTGCATCCACCAGGTAATCCCGTTTTCCAGTTTGTATTTTCCCTGAGCTGACCCTGTCTTGTCCAATCAGAGTTACACGTTTTTGGATCTGTTCCAGGTAAATGCGAGCCTGTGATGGTGCTCTGGAAGAAGGCTCCAAATCCTGTCCTTGTGGCCTCTCCCAGGGCACTTGGTGCATGGCTGACTGGCCGGCTAGAGCAGTATCTGCCTTTTCATTGTTTTCCTTCAGTGCACCAGCAGGTTAGTCAGGGCAGGTGAGAGCCTGGGAAATGGAAAGTGTGACATTAAAATAACCTGAAATCCAAAAAAAGCAAACAGCAACCTAAATATATTATTTTAAATTCAACTGAACTGCTTGGGCCTGCATAAATGAAAATAAACATACTAGCATTTCCATAGTTTGAAGAAGTTTAAAGATTAAATTATTTTATAAAATAAAGGTGAAGTGCAATGCAATGCGGAGATAAAGTAAAGTGTATTTTGTGAAAGACTACTTACATGTGAGCACAGCATAACAGTACGATAGTATGTGGTTACTATTTTCTGTTATGCTTCCTAAAGAGGAGTCTAGGAATTCTTTTAACCATCTGTACTTCCATGTGTAGCAGTACCAAAAAAAAAAAAAGGAGCGTCACCAGAAATCTAGACTTTAAAATAACATGGTGATGAGTTCGTTAAATCACACTTACATCAAAATAAATACATATTTAAAGGATTTATAAGACCACACAGCACTGACATACTTCACTAAGTATACCAGACTGAAAATGACTATTATTGTTTTAAAATTCGTCATCATAGTATTTCAAGATTCCATCTGGCTCTATCTGGGGCGCAGGGAAGGGAAAAATGCACAAGTGAGGCTAATGTAAAACTGATAATTCTTACTTCAGTTCTAATGAAAGCAAACATGTGTTTCAGTAAAATCACAGTAACGATCCAAAGAAGGTGAACATCCACAGGATTCTGGAGTCACAGACAGCTGTACGAACTGTGTATGTAATGCAGGATGTTGGAGAGATAAGGGTGCAGAGGTGCATTTTTTTCTTTTCAAATGGCAGAACAACACTACATGTAGCGAGCATGTTTATGTACAAATGTAAATCACACCTAGGAATAACCTAGATGTACAAACTATGTGCCAATGCACAGAGGAACTGTGGCAGGGCATCTGTGTCTGGGCGTTTGATTACAGAAAGGACCCCAAAAGCTTTCTGCACTTTTTTCTCCCTCCTGGGTAAGGGTGAACCACTGCAGACAGCCCACTAATGGTACTCGCTCACGTGGTCTTGTTTTCTTTAGAGTAGATGTAATTGATCCATAACAGTGACAGCCTTCTTTTGGAAGCAGAATATATAGCCAATGGTGCTGCAACTCTGCTATATTCTAGATCATTAGTAGCAGCAGCATGACCATCTCATAACTCTGCTACATTCTAGATCATTAGTAGTGGTAGCATAACCACCTCATAACTCTGCTACATTCTAGATCATTAGTAGGGGCAGCATGACCACATCATAACTCTGCTACATTCTAGATCATTAGTAGTGGCAGCATGACCACTTCATATCTCTGCTACATTCTAGATCTTTAGTAGGGGCAGCATGACCACCTCATAATTCTGCTACATTCTAGATCATTAGTAGTGTCAGCATGACCATCTCATAATTCTGCTACATTCTAGATCATTAGTAGTGGCAGCATGATCATCTCATAATTATGTTACATTCTAGATCATTAGTAGTGGCAGCATGACCATCTCATAATTCTGCTATGTTCTAGATCATTAGTAGTGGCAGCATGACCAACTCATAACTCTGTTACATTATAGATCATTAGTAGGGGCAGCATGACCACCTCACAATTCTGCTATGTTCTAGATCATTAGTAGTGGCAGCATGACCAACTCATAACTGCTACATTCTAGATCATTAGTAGGGGCAGCATGACCACCTCATAACTCTGCTACATTCTAGATCATTAGTAGGGGCAGAATGACCATCTCTTAACTCTGCTCCATTCTAGATCATTAGTAGTGGCAGCATGACCATCTCATAATTCTGCTATGTTCTAGATCATTAGTAGTGGTAGCATGACCAACTCATAACTCTGCTACATTATAGATCATTAGTAGGGGCAGCATGGCCACCTCATAATTCTGCTATGTTCCAGATCATTAGTAGTGGCAGCATGACCAACTCATAACTGCTACATTCTAGATCATTAGTAGGGGCAGCATGACCACCTCATAATTCTGCTATGTTCTAGATCATTTGTAGTGGCAGCCTGACCAACTCATAACTCTGCTACATTCTAGATCATTAGTAAGGGCAGCATGACCACCTCACAACTCTGCTACATTCTAGATCATTAGTAGTGGCAGCATGAACATCTCATAACTCTGCTACATTCTAGATCATTAGTAGTGGCAGCATGACCAACACATAACTCTGCTACATTCTAGATCATTAGTAGGGGCAGCATGACCACCTCATAACTCTGCTACATTCTAGATCATCAGTAGTGACAGCATGCCCATCTCATAACTCTGCTACATTCTAGATCATTAGTAGTGGCAGCATGACCATCTCATAACTCTGCTCCATTCTAGATCATTAGTAGTGGCAGCATGACCAACTCATAACTCTGCTACATTCTAGATCATTAGTAGGGGCAGCATGACTATCTCATAACTCTGCTACATTCTAGATCATTAGTAGTGGCAGAATGACCATCTCTTAACTCTGCTCCATTCTAGATCATTAGTAGTGGCAGCATGACCAACTCATAACTCTGCTACATTCTAGATCATTAGTAGGGGCAGCATGACTATCTCATAACTCTGCTACATTCTAGATCATTAGTAGTGGCAGAATGACCATCTCTTAACTCTGCTCCATTCTAAATCATTAGTAGTGGCAGCATGACCATCTCATAACTCTGCTACATTCTAGATCATTAGTAGTGGCAGCATGACCAACTCGTAAGTATTCTAAAATGAAGGCTCACATCTAAGAGGATGTACATTCATCCATGCCCCAAAATATCATGGTTTACCTAATAATTTCTCCACGATAAAGGTCAGTGCAGGCCGAAAGCATTCATGAAACCCAGCATGTAAGATGGATACAGCAGCACCAGTGATGCTGGCAGGTGGCACATGGGCCAGTACTAGCAGCTGTTTCACTTGAAATGTGAGTCTGGTATGTGACCCATTTTGTTCTGTAAGGTAGTAGAACTTGAATCATTGATTTAAGTGTTGGCTTAATTTAAAGGTTGCTGCCTTTCACCTGACCCTTAAGAAAATGCATCTTGATTGAATTTACAGTAGCAAATTCAAAATCACAGAATATATACTGTGCAAAATGGTGAGGTCATGCCATTCAGCTTATTATAGAAAAACAAAATGTCCAGTGCCCTTTTGGATTTATTAGATACTAGAGCCATAACAGGAACAAATGTTTTGATTTCCTATAGCCCACCTGTGCATGGATGGAATATAGTTGAGGATATGCATTGGCTCTCAACTATCCAGATATTTGCAGAATGTCCAGATTTTTGATATATACTTGGTCCATTTCTCATAAAATTGCAGTTTTCTGACAAATTACTAGCAACCCACTGAGAACTGAATATAATTGCAGATGTTTGATTTTCAGACTTAATATCCTTCAGGAAAGTCAAGCTAATGCAATACTTGTTATTCTATCAACTTTCCAAGGTTGTAAGAGCAATATTTAAAGTGTCCCTATTTTTGGGCCTTTGTCCCCCCATTATTTGTGGCTTTGTCCAGATTTCCTGCTCTAAGAGGTTGAGGGGTATGCCTTTGGGATTTGAGGGTGTGATTATTTGTGGTTTGTCCAGATTTCCTGCTCTAAGAGGTTGAGGGGTATGCCTTTGGGATTTGAGGATGTGATTATGTGTGGCTTTGCCCAGATTTCCTGCTCTAAGAGGTTGAGGGGTATGCCTTTGGGATTTGAGGGTGTGATTATTTGTGGTTTGTCCAGATATCCTGCTCTAAGAGGTTGAGGGGTATGCCTTTGGGATTTGAGGGTGTGATTATTTGTGGTTTGTCCAGATTTCCTGCTCTAAGAGGGTGAGGGGGTATGCCTTTGGGATTTCAGGGTGTGATTATTTGTGGTTTGTCCAGATATCCTGCTCTAAGAGGTTGAGGGGTATGCCTTTGGGATTTGAGGATGTGATTATTTGTGGTTTGTCCAGATATCCTGCTCTAAGAGGTTGAGGGGTATGTCTTTGGGATTTGAGGATGTGATTATTTATGGCTTTGTCCAGATTCCCTGCTCTAAGAGGTTGAGGGGTATGCCTTTGGGATTTGAGGATGTGATTATGTGTGGCTTTGCCCAGATTTCCTGCTCTAAGAGGTTGAGGGGTATGCCTTTGGGATTTGAGGATGTGATTATTTGTGGTTTGTCCCGATTTCCTGCTCTAAGAGGTTGAGGGGTATGCCTTTGGGATTTGAGGATGTGATTATTTGTGGCTTTGTCCAGATTTCCTGCTCTAAGAGGTTGAGGGGTATGCCTTTGGGATTTGAGGATGTGATTATGTGTGGCTTTGCCCAGATTTCCTGCTCTAAGAGGTTGAGGGGTATGCCTTTGGGATTTGAGGATGTGATTATTTGTGGTTTGTCCCGATTTCCTGCTCTAAGAGGTTGAGGGGTATGCCTTTGGGATTTGAGGATGTACACTGGGAGTTGATTAGACAGACTAGCCCATCATCTACAACATCAACCGCTGAAATCCTGCCAGTTAAGCATGACAGTCATAGTGAGTATGACTGGGTCCAGGCACCTAGGCGGTGCGACACCCACCTGTGAGACAGCTGGATGTGGACACATGGCAGGATGACATTTTAACTGCAGTGACAAAGGACTGTGGACAATTCCCTGTCAAAATTGAGGGAACCCCTACACCCTAACCACAGGTGGCAGATACAAACCACCACAGTGATACACTGTGCACCCCCTTAGAAGCCACCATGTGAAAGTGTTACTGGAAAATCCTGCTGGGATAGCATGCCACGTGGGCATGAAAGTGGTACCATGGAACCCGTGTGCTATGGGCAAAGCCTTTATTAATTGCATATGCAATGTGATGTGTGTTGTGCTTGGTGCATACGAAACCCAGACAGCATCATAATTTGTAGAAATGTGCCACAGCACGGAGGAAATCCTGCACATTAGTGTAGTCACACTTATGTTGTAAGATGTGCTTTAGGCGACGCTCCCTTACTACAATAGCCTTCTTACGCGGTGTTACAGGCATCCCCCGCAGAAGAGATTCACGTCGGGTATCCGTCAGGTTCTGCTCCTGCTGCAGAACACACAAAAGGTCAGCTAGCTGTACAGTAGGGCGACCCAGTAATACCTTAAGCCGACGATGCCACGCCTCCACCTGGTTGTTAGTCGTGGGAAGTCCATCTCAGAGACATCGGACACATTCCAGAACCGCAGAGGGTATGACGATGGCATTCGTGTCTGTACTGAACAGCGGGATGCATACTTGCGTGGTCGGCCTCGGACATAATGATGGTCTAGAAATACACCAATCGGCTGGGCACATTCTGGTAAGGAAGACACAATGTCCAGAAATGCAGGGACAACATCATCCAAAGGTAGGAATGCCAACGCTATCAGCTTGCGAATGGCAATGGAGAAAGCAGTGTCCGTGCCATAGAGGCGACAAGGTGGTGATGTTGGATCTGTCGCCAGATGATCTGTGCAAAATGGAATAGGCATCCCTTCAGAATACTCCTAGGGAATGCCTTCCGGCTGGCACGCAATTGCTGCCTTCTCAAAGTCAGTCATGATATACTGCGGTGACAAAGTGCATCCCTGGTCAGATGCCATACCCTCAGCACCTCCCACAAAGTGGTGTATGCAGACTCCGACTTCCGTGTCATGAGACAGTACACCAGGGTACGACCCTCATTGAGGTGGTGGTGCCAATACAGCCATGTAATGTATATAGCTGGCGACAGATATCGCCCGTGTGGGAAAGGTGCCATCACCAAGAACAAAGTCGGACCTGCACAGGTCAGTCAGGTTCTGTGTTGTAGTAAGTACTACCAAGGAAGCGGTACCATCCATATCCGACCTTCTCACGGTATGAAGCTGCCACTACGGAGTGGATACTGGCTGGCATCAATATCTGCAAGGGTTGCTGGAGGTGTAGCCATGGATGCCCGTGCCTGCTGCCGTACCCTGGTGATGCTTCTACGAAGGGTCGCACGACAAGGCATCTCCTGCAGTACATTGTCATCTGCTGTGCCTAGCACACTCTGCATTACCAAGCTTGGCAATTCATTACCAGTTACTGCCCTCTGCCGCAGTTCTGCTCGCAATGTAGCCACTTGTGCCATTGTTGCATCTGGGCGTGCTGGTGTGGCAGTGATTTCAGCAATTCCTCACCCTCTTCCTGCCGAACAGTGATGGCACGTCCTCTGCATGCCTTCGTTCTCCGCTCACTACATGCCCAGTACCGTTTTGGTGGTGTCTCACGTTCCAAATGGTAGAGGTACCCCTCCAACACCAGCATGGGTTTGCCACGTTGGCTGGGCACTGTGCTGTATCTGTTGCCAATCAGACCAGGGCTATACAGATACATACATTCCAGCATGGTTGCAGCACTTGTAGATGGTCTCTCAGAATCCATCACAGCCGGTGGAGCTTGGTATGGGATATACTACTGAACCTGGACACAGTCCCTTCCAGACAGTAGGCCACTCGGTTCACACCTCCTTGTCTTATACCGTGTGTAGTAACTCTGTCTGTCTCAATGGCCCTGTACAGCTTCGTGCACTCCAACCGTCTCAGACTGTCTCTCCCCTATGGTTGCAATGTCTGCAGTTAACACATCCCTGGGGTTGCCGTATGCTTGTACTCTGTTTAGAGTCCACGATGCCTGATTGAGCACAGGTTCTGTGTGTACTGTGCCAGCCCCTTTAACTCCCTGTTGTTGCTGCCAGCCAATCACGGTTTAGGGCTTGGTGTCTGCTTGAGTGGCAGATGTTACTTAGGGAGGTACCTCTGTCTTGCACCCTTGTCTTCCTACATGGGGCTGGGTACTTGTCTATACTCCTGTAACAGGGACAACGTGACGTGTTCAGCAGAAGCTGCATGTCTTACTGTGGAGTCGGGGATGGGTTACAGCTACTATATCCCCTGCTACTGGGTTAGTGTGTCATGCTTTACCAGGTTAGCATGTTCACACCTACAACTGCACTCAGGGGCTCTAGCAGGGTTGGTACTGTTTGTTGCAGGCATGCCTGTTATCTGGGTTTGTCCTATACTACAGACACCCTGCTGTGACATGCTTACTACTAGTACACAGACAGGTTATAGTGTGTGTGTTCTATTGACCCTGACACTGCTTTGTCTGTACCTTTAAGGGTTTACCTGACACATGACCTGCTTTTCTATGCAGCATTTCTCGGGTAAAGTGTGCTGTGCATTGCTCTACGTGCTGGGGACTTTACTTCCTGCTTCTCGGGGACTGTTTGCTGTGTTTGCGTGGACAACTGGGGCTGTGAGGGTAAGTAATGGTTTTATGACTGCTTCTGCAACTGTTTTGGGTGTATGAGTGCTTATGCAACTGTTTTGGTGTTATGACTGCTTCTGCTACTGTTTTGGGTGTATGAGTGCTTATGCAACTGTTTTGGGTGTATGAGTGTTTATGCAACTGTTTTGGGTGTATGAGTGCTTATGCAACTGTTTTGGGTGTATGAGTGTTTATGCAACTGTTTTGGAGCACTACCGTTGTGCTGTGTTTCGCGCCGATCCGCGTGTGTTTGCCGGCCGTGTACGCTGTGTGTTGACGGGCTGCGTGTTTGCCTTAGGGGCCGTCTGCTTTTGGCTGTTTTCACATCGCCGCATCTTTCCGCCGCGTTACTACGTTTCGGCAGCACCGCTCTACGGTTTAGCGGTGCTGCGGCCTTCTGGTTTCGGCGATGTAGCTCGCGGGCATTTGTCTCGCGATCTACACACCGGAACCCGAGTATGACTATATCCATGTTTTTTCCTCCACTCATTTTAATTATTTATTTATTTGCATTTGTTTCTGGGAAAGTCTTTCTGGGAACTAAAATGCCCATTTTTAGTGCAGACATGGGGAGAAGAACTTGAAAAGAAAAAAAAAAACTTGAAAGGAACTGACCCATTCTCAAAGTAAACACTTCTGGTGCAAAATCATGCATTGCAGAGATGGTATGGGGCAGATCATGCCATCTGCATCTTGATTTAACAAAGGTTGCATTTGGATGGTAGTGGCTGGACAGTTTCCTCATCCAGGTTAGCAGTATGATGTTGCAGCACCCTTCAGGGATGGATCTGCGGATGTACAGGCAGTTGGCTTAGAGAATTATGGAAACTTTAACAATCTATTTCCTGTAGTACAGTGGTGCAAGGTTTGACTCCCTTTTTAACATTAAAGGATTTAACAAGGTTTACAGTGGATTATTGCCCTTTAAGCTGCTTGAAACACTTTATAGGTTCATAGGTTGGTACTAGGCTATCAGCCCTAGGGCCTATACAAGCCTAGCCATAACAATTCCCTAGATATTTCTTCCCACAATATTTACTTCCCTGGACCCCTGTCTAGCAGGGTGACTGACATGATCCCTGGGGTGAATTTTCTATCTCCCATCCAATCGTCAAGGTTCCTTTTGAAGAGGGCTAAAGAGGTGCTCTGCTTGACATGCATGGGCAGTCTATTCCAGAGCCGGGAATTTTAGTTTTTATAGTATTTGTGAGTGTTTCAGCCCATTTTTCTCTAAGGTTTGACTCCCTCAGCTTCCACTGCCTAAGTGTGTGACTTTGAGCAAGTCACTTAACCAGACAGTGTTCCCGGGCTGGGAGCTGTTACATTGTTACATTACCTAACTGTGTAACTATGAGTAGTCACTTAGACACTGCTCCTGGGCTTGGAGCTGTTACATTGTTACATTACCTAACTGTGTAACTATGAGTAAGTCACTTAACCAGACCGTGCTCCCGGGTTGGGAGCTGTTACATTGTTACATTACCTAACTGTGTAACTATGAGTAAGTCACTTAACCAGACAGTGCTCCTGGGCTGGGAGCTGTTACATTGTTACATTACCTAACTGTGTAACTATGAGTAAGTCACTTAACCAGACACTGCTCCTGGGCTGAGAGCTGTTACATTGTTACATTACCTAATTGTGTGACTCTGAGTGCCTAAGTGTGTGACTTTGAGCAAGTCACTTAACCAGACACTGCTCCTGGGCTAGGAGCTGTTACATTGTTACATTATCTAAACATGTAACTCTGGTAAGTCACTTAACCAGACAGTGTTCCTGGGCCTGAAGTTGTTACATTGTTACATTATCTAACTGTGTGACTCTGAGTAAGTCACTTAACCAGACAGTGCTCCTGGGCTGGGAGCTGTTACATTGTTACATTACCTAACTGCGTGACTCTGATTAAGTCACTTAACCAGACAGTGCTCCTGGGCTGGGAG
Source organism: Protopterus annectens (assembly GCF_019279795.1). Taxonomy (NCBI): domain Eukaryota; kingdom Metazoa; phylum Chordata; order Ceratodontiformes; family Protopteridae; genus Protopterus; species Protopterus annectens. The sequence continues at coordinate 575,557,307 of NC_056730.1, read as the reverse complement.
CTGTTACATTGTTACATTACCTAACCGCGTGACTCAGAGCAAGTCACTTAACCAGACAGTTCTCCCAAGCTGAGTTTGAAAAAGGTCCATAAAAGTCAGTGCTCAACTCCAGAAAACAAATATAAATAAAAATAATACAAAAAAAATAATAATACTGACATCCTCCTATATAATACATGCCCATGGCGGTCACAGTCATGGCGTCCAAGTCTGAGCACATTACAGCCTAGTTCCAACAGCCGTAGTGACCACACATGGTCATGACAGTAATCTGTTATCTTCTTTATGCAGCACAGGTACACAATGATGTTCTTACATTCACCACTGTAGTATTCTTAACATATGGGAATATGGGATTCCCTGCTGTGGAATCCCAATGTCCGGCCAGTCTGCCAAAGCCTACTGTTGATTTAAAGTATGCCGAACATCACCCAAATGCTCCTTGCATAGCGTAGGGCATAAAGGTGACATTCAGGCATACCATCTTCAAAACTTCTGGCTGCCAGTATGAACACTTTATCTAACTGTTGGTCTGTTTGCCTACGTCTGTTTTCTGCCACTTTGATTGCCTTTTCATTCTCTGGTGAATGCCTACACCTGTTTGCTGACATCCGAGCCATTGCAGACAAGTATCCCCCTGGGATTTTGTTTTTTCTTGGCCTTTTTGAGCTGTTAGGGGTTAATGTCATCCAGGAAGGGTAAATGCCAGTGCAAGAGACAGATTCCCCCATAAAGATGTCCATGAAAAGTGTCTTTTTTTGCCTAGGAGCTTCTTAAAATCATTCATCTTGTTCGGTTTGTCAGGTGTTCATCCCAGAAACCCTTTACAGTAGACTTTCTTCCCTTTACTTGTATCTTGAGAACCAGCATCTTAAGCTTCTCACTAAAGATACAATGGAAGGAATTCCCATCCTAAGGGTCAGCCATCGAAAAAGTCCTCTTTTCAGGAAATGTTTGCATTTCTCTGTTGTTTCCTGGCATTTTCAGTTCTCTGCTTTGCCTTTGGCCTTTCTACAGCCCCAAGGGTGTTCAGCAAATACCTCGCTCCTGTGATTGCTTTTTGCAGGCTTCAAGGGATACAAACATTTCCTTACTTGGACAACCTGCTATTTCAGGCATCTTCTCCAGAGATCTTGTTGCGTAATCTTCATTTTACTGTTTGCCTTCTTCACAGCCTGGGGCTCACAATAAACTTCAGAAAGCCTTCTCTGACTCCTTCGCAGGATCATGTCTTTCTGGGTTGAAGGATTCAGATGGTGCCAGTGCTGCCATCCTTGCCTCCTCCAAAGGCCTCAGCTCCACTTCTTACTTTCAGACTCTTCTTCCTCTTGCCTCCATTACAACCAGGGAGGTTTTGAGAGTTTTGGGTTTTATGGCTTCCACCATTCCAATGCTCCCTCTGGCCAAACTCCACATGAGGATGTCCCAGTGGTTTCTGAAGTCAGTGTGACTTTAACATGCACATCCTCTAGACTTTGTAGTTCCTCTTCTTCCTTGTCTCAAGATGGAACTTCACTGGTGGATTCAGCAGTTGTCTCTGAATCCAGGGCTCTCTTTTCACCCCCCCTCTTCACTCTCAGAACTATTCACAGATGCTTCAGATGTAGGATGGGGAGCAACATTTGGTGAAGGTACAGGGGTGTGGGTGCCTCGTCAGCTGAAGGAGCACATCAATGTCAACGAGATGAGAGCCCTTATGCTGGCTCTTCAGGCCTTTCAACCCTCTTTTCTCTCTGAGGCTTCTCAAGATATTCACAGACAATACCACCATTATGTGGTAAATCAACAAACAGGGGGAAACAAGATCTTACCTTTTTTATCAGTTGGCACTTCTGGTATGGGATCTTGCTGTCAAGTATCAACTAACTCTTCAAGCAGTTTATATCCCTTCAGATCAGAACATTGTGGCAGACACTCTGAGCAGGTCCTTCGCTCAATCACAAAAATAGATTCTTCAAAGGGATTTGTTTCTGGACACTGTCCACCAGTGGGGTACTTCTCAACTAGATCTATTTGTCTCCCCTCTGAACATACAACCTCCTCTGTTTTGTGCCGCAATCCCTAGGTCCTCTGGTTTAGAAGTTGGACATTCTCTCATTTTCTTGGAAGGGGATGTTTCTTTATGCATTCCCTCCCCTTCCTCTCATTCCAAAAGTCCTGTTCAGAATTCAACAGGACGCTCCCAAAATCTTGTTGGTGACTCCCTTTTGGCCGTGACAGCACTGGTTCCCTCTACTTCTGCATGTAGCCAAGAGCAATCATCACAGGTTACCTCACAGGGTGGATCTGCTCACACAAGACAAGGGATCTCTCATTCATCCCCACCTGTCCACCCTTGACACACTGGATGATAGGGTTTTGATTCCTCAGACATCTTTTTTCTAAGGATGTGCTGCAGCTCCTGCAGATGGCCAGGAAACCTACTACTAGGAAATCTTACTTATCCAAATGGAAGAGGTTTTCTGTTTGGTGTCTCTCTCGTAACCTGGACCCACTTACTGTGGATGTTCCTTTGGTTCTCTCTTATTTGTGTGAGTTGCTCAATGCTGGTTTGGCCTATTATTCTATTAAGACTCACTTATCAGCTTGTTCTGCTTTTCTGCCTTTAACTCCCCAATTAGCTTCTAGATTTGAGTCTCAACAATTTCTTACAGATGTCCTTAATATTAAACCTCCCAGGATGCCTGTTCCTCCTCCCTGGGATCTTAATTTTGTTTTGGAGAAATTGACTCAGGTTCCTTTTGAGCCTACTGTTTCAGCTTCCTTGCAGCATTGTTCATGGAAGACTGTTCCTTTGTTGTCTCTTACTTCTGCCAGATGGGTGCCTGAGTTGCAAGCCTGTATGGCTTTTCCTTCTTTTCTGATATTCCATGAGGACAGGGTGTCCTTGTATACTAATACATCTTTTATGCCTAAGGTGGTTAATGAGTTGTCACTTAATCAGTCTCTTCATTTGCTTACTTTTTCCCTTCTCCACAATCTGACAGTGAGAGGGTGCTGCACACTTTAGATGTGCATAGGCAACTCAGGGTTTATTTAGATAAGACTGAGGCTATTAGAAAATCTGATCAGTTGTTTGTTTCCTTTCATCCTAGGTCTTCAGGATTAGCTGTATCCAAGCAAACTATTTCTACTTGGATTTCAAAGTCTATTTCTTTTTGTTACACATTTTATGGCAAGAGCCTTCCTTCTTCTGTAAAGGCTCATTCTACTAGTGCTGTGGCTTTTGGTGGTTTTTTCAAGGGCTTGGAGTCTAATTTTATTCTTGGAGCAGCTACCTGGACTTGCATGCATACTTTTACCAAGTACTACAAGTTGGATGGTATCTCCAGCACTAGAGCTGGTTTTTCCTGGGCCATTCTTCATGGCTTGTTAGAGGGCTCCACTGCTTCTCCTTCCTCCCAAGTTTCATCTTGAGGTTTGGCACTCTCCCGTATGTTAAGAATACTGCAGTGGTGAATGCAGGGACACAGTATGGTTGTGTAAAATCTTACCATAACAGTAGAAGTCCTTGCCTTCACCTCTGCAGTATTCACTCCCTCCCTCCACCCCCCAATCCTTTTCCTTCCTGGATGTACAAGTTACCCCTTGGGTTTCCTTGGACTGGGGTTTCTACTGGGGCAATCAGGATGGTATGCCTGAACGTCACCTTTATGCCCTACACTACATGAGGAGCATTTGGGTAATGTGCAGTGTACCTTAAAGCAACAGTAGACTTTGGCAGGCTGGCCAGACACCAGACTTCCATGGCAGGGAATCCCATATGTTAAGAATACTGCAGCGGTGAAGGCAAGGACATCTACTGTTATGGTAAGATTTTACGCAATCGTACTTTTCTGTATAGTTTATATACCCCTCCATGCACAGATTAGGTTTTGCTTTCTGCAAGGGTGTAGTTGGATACTCTGTTGCCAACAGTTGTCAGTAATTCCTCTTATGAAGTGCAGCTTGGCACAAGTGTCCCCATCGTGTCAAGATGTAGGCATGCTCACTTGCCATGTGTCCCCATCGTGTTATGCTGTAGGCATGCTCAGTTAGCATTTGCATATTACCTATATGTTTTTGAGCATACACTGCCTGTCACATACTTCTATGATTTGTCTTCTGGTACTTATTTAATTTATTGTGTGCATATTGATTGTACTTAAAGAATGCTTATGCATATACTGTTTCATTTATATGTATAGAAATTTCTATCAGATGGATTTAAGTGCATTTCTTTGGTATTTATGCATCTGATGCCATTTTGTGATGTTGATGCTTTTGCCTTCCTGGTTGCAGGGTCATGGATTATGGTTATGTAGTCCTGCTGGTTCAAGACGTAGTTCATTGACCTATTTGTGTTATTTGTCAAGCTCACTTCTTGGAGGCAGTAATTTGTTATGTTGTTCAGAAGGAATCCCATGCAGGCCTTTTCTTGTCCTGGTCCATGAATAAACATGATGCTTATTATAATGGGTCTTCTTTCCTTCACTTGGACAATGACGTCATGTGTATACATCCTCGGTCATGGTAATATGCTGCTCAATGCACTGTGATATCATCCTCAGTGATACATCCTTACACAACAACATACCCAATTGTTCTTTGCTCATTCCTCTGCATATACTAGCACTTCTGAGGGCTGCAACGAGAAAAGCAATGCAGCTGTAGGCTTGCACTGCAGGGAAAGTGAGTCCAGAATGACCCAAACAGGAGCAGCTCCTTCAGAGTGTAACTCTTTACACTCGGCACACTCTGAAACTTGCCACATAACTGAATGGAAACTGCATATCAATAGGCACATTTTGCTGTATTTTTTAATTCACTGTATCAGCCTTTTTTCAGTTGAAATGACTTGAAACAAACAATGTAAGCTAAACTTTGGATAAGCATTTCAACAAGTGCAGTATGCATTCCAAATTGTATATTCTGTTACTGCTAATAACAATAGTTATTGTTTGGTATATACATCCATCTACACATTTAAGTCTACTTAAAGGTATACTATATACACTGACTTAAATAACCAGACTTTATACACATTTATTAAACATTGTATATCCTGTTACTGCTAATAACAATAGTTATTGTTTGGTATATAGATCCATCTACACATTTAAGTCTACTTAAAGGTATACTATATACACTGACTTAACCAGACTTTATACACATTTATTAAACATTGTATATCCTGTTACTGCTAATAACACTAGTTATTGTTTGGTATATAGATCCATCTACACATTTAAGTCTACTTAAAGGTATACTATATACACTGACTTAAATAACCAGACTTTGTACACATTTATTAAACACTGTATATCCTGTTACTGCTAATAACACTAGTTATTGTTTGGTATATAGATCCATCTACACATTTAAGTCTACTTAAAGGTATACTATATACACTGACTTAAATAACCAGACTTTATACACATTTATTAAACATCCTGCTTCTACTTACATACGGGTTTGATTCCATACTTTCTAGTTTTCCACATCATCAGATCAGGTATGAATCCACAAACTAGTCTGTTTTCCAAGTCTTTCTTATGAACGTTTTTTTTTTTTTTTTTTTAATGAAAAGCTTCAGAAATGAGCAATGACTAAAGTAATTTGTGTGTGTCTGAATTTGGCAATTGTAACTGTGGGGCTTTTCACTCCTTTCATCATATATGGTTCAGGAAAATGAACTGAGTCATGTTTGTTCTGCCCACACTGTCTCAGCATTACTGATGGGCCTATTACAGAACTATGCAGCCCAGTCTGTTATTTGTGGTCAATATGTTTTCATTTGGGTTTTAGGTCTCCGTAACTAATTTCTGTGTCCTGCACCATTTTTACCTGTAGGATTTTATCTTTCTATGTATAAGTAAACATTAAACTTACACAAGTTAATTCCTTTCACTTTTTATACATTTGTTCAATGTTATAAAAAGTAAATATTTTCTTTCCAAATATCTGAGCTGCCCAGATAGGTGAAATCGTTTGTGAGGTACAAGGTCTTTGTTAATGGGTGTATGCACGTCAGCATTTTATGAACCATAAATGATGCACAGATTTTCTCAGTCCCAATAACATAATGGCAGGAGCAAAACAGATAGGACACTCACCTTTGGTGCTGGAAGACCAGAAGGCTGAGGGTCATCTTCACACTCCAGGTGATTGCATTGCTGGCAGTGCATAATTAGGGGTGGCTGAGGTGCTGCACTCTTGTGTGTGCTGTCCATCAGATGAGGTGTTAAACTGAGGCCCCAGATACTTTAGTTGGTGGTAGCTTATGTGAATGTAAGATATGCCATGGTACCTACCAAAAAGAGTATAGGAAGTTCCCCAATACCCTGGCCAAATTCCACTTGTAGTACAAATACCTCCTTGGATCTCCCCTGAAACAAGGCAACTAGCTTAGTATGACTAAGCCAGTCAGCAAAGGATAAATAAAATAAAATAAAATAAAATAAAATGCAATAAGCATATTACTCCTTTCATATTTGCAACTGTTACAGCCCTGACCAGGTGGACATGAAAATTCCACTATATCATCTATATGAATCCAACATGTTACATACTTCTAGATTGCTGCAAAAATGGGGAACTGAACAACCTTAAATGGCAGACCAGTATTTGAATGGATGGTTCCACTTATACCAAAAGTTCATAGGTGTATACAAGGTTAGCAAACAATAGGGCCCATATAAATCTAGGCAGGCAACCCAAATATGATTCACTGACTGCTAGACCAGGGGTGAATTTGCAATTACCCAGCCATTGGTCCAAGTTGCACTTAAATAGAGCTAGGGAGGAACTCTGCTTCACATGGATGGGGAGCCTTTTTACAGAATGGGAATTCTCTGGGAAACATAGCTGTCTCACAAAAATGTCCTATCTGTGTTGCAAATAAAATGAATAAATAAATAATAATAATAAATAATTTGAACTAGTAGTTTTAAAGCTGCTTGTTTTGCAGATATGAAAAAGATTCATCCAAACAGCATCCAGGGATGTCTTGTAAGGCAGGTAAACATCACTTCTCAGAAGTCTATATTATACTGAGTTAGGAGACAAGGCTTTGTGGCAATCACCATGAGGCATTGTGTTTACTCCTTGTATTCATTTTGAAAGGAACCTTTGTTGCTGCATTTGTCTAGTCAGTACACATGGAAGGGAGCATTAAACTGTATTATGGGCCTGATGAGAGCCGAGCACAGTGGTACAATGACTAGTCAGTACACACGGAAGGGAGCATTAAACTGTATTATGGGCCTGATGAGAGTCGACCACAGTGGTACAATGACCTCTCTGGACTCAGATGCCATGACCTTACTTATAATGAGCAACATAGAAGCATACCTCTCAACCTCTTAGCACAAGAAACCTGGACAAAACCCGACAAAATGGGGGGACAAAGGCCCAAAAATAGGGACATATTTTAAATATTGCTCTTCTAAACATAGAAAGTTGCTAGAGTAACATGGCTTGTTTTAACATATATTTTCTGAAGGATTTGAAGTCTGAAACTGAAATGTATGTCATTATTTAGTGACTTCAATCCTCAGATCATCCGAGTGATTTGCCAGAAAACCACACATTTTATGAGGAGCAGGCTGAAAATATGAGCTAAAAATGTGGACATTCTGCAAAAATCTGTACAGTTGAGAGGTATCCATAAAAGGAATTTTTTTACTGCCTTGGACACATGTTGATCGAAGGCTAGGTTACTATCTGCATGAGTTCTGAAATTCCTGACTACTGAATCAACTTCTAGGGGTGTTTTACTGATGATGTAGTTATCTGGGTTGGCCGAGTTCCCAAAAGGTACTATCATGCATTTCTTGGAATTGAGTTTTAAGCCATGGCTTTAGCACCAAGCATGTTTCAGTGTTAGACCTTCCTGAAGGGTGCTTCTTCTTGAAGGGTTTAAGTGACTTACCAGTTTGTAATCATCTGCCAGCTTGGTCAGCCAGGGGCATTCAACATTCACTTTTGCCTCAGAGAAGTTGATACCAAAGAGGAGTGGGCCCAGAACAGATCTCTGAGGGCCTCCACTAGTGAATGGCCTCTTTGTGGAGCTGGCCTCACTGAGCCTAACCTCAGTGAGGTAGCCAGCTGCCCAGCATGTTATAAAGGAGTTTATGCCAAGTTCTATAAGTTTGTTCTCAATGCCTGAATGGAGTACTGTATCAAATGCTTTAGTCAGATCTAGGTAGGTAATAAGCACAGCTTTCCCCTCATCCATTGCTTTAGTGACCTTTCCAAAGAAGTCCATCAGGTTCAGTAAGCATGACCTTCCTTTGACAAAGCCAAACTGGGATGGATACAGTGCCTGGCGGTCACCTATGACCTTGTTGATAATTTTCATGATAATTCTTTCCACGGCTTTATAAAGAAGACTAGTCAGACTAATAGGTCTGTAGTTTCCAGGATTTGTTGAAGGTCCTCCCTGTTTTAAGACCACAGTTAAATACTGACTGCAGGAGTCCTGATAAGTCATATTTTAAACTGTTCATGAGGCATCCTGTGACATTATCAGGGCCCACTGAGACCATGTTCTTGGCTTTAGTGAGAGCAATGATCTCTAGTTATAGCTGGAGGGGTTATGTTTGTGGGTGCTTATTGGTGAATGTTTGGGGTGTGCGTGGGGGGCAATGTTGGAACTGAATTTGTCCACTAACAGGTACCCCATATTGTCAGGCTCAGTAAACGTGGCATCATTAAGTACCAGCTCAGTCCAGCACTGCATGCTGCCCTTTAGGTTTCTGACATAGCTGTATGTAGAAGGCCTTATGGTTATCTGTCACCTGGGAGCCTATCTTAACCTAAAAGTTGGCTTTGCTTGACCTGATTAGTCCTCTTAGTTGCCTAATTACTTTGATAAGAGAATTTCTATCTTCATGAGAATTACCATTCCTGGTTTTTACCATATTTTTTTCCTTTTGTTGTATATCCTGTTTTAATCTGTGATGCCACCAGGGCAGTTTGTTTCTGGGGCTAGTCCTGGGCTTACTTCAGGTAGGTACATCAGCCTCTATGCAGCCAATGATATGGCTGTACAGAGTTTCTGAAAGGAATTCAGCATAGGCTGCTGTGTTCTCGGGGTTTGGAGGGCACTGAAGTTTGACAAACTGGATGGATAGATGGCTCACTCAATAAAAGGTATTTTGCCTTGGAATAGTTCCTTACTCTTACTTGTTTTAATGGGATTATTGTGTAGATTTTGAATTTTAAGGAGACAGCTTTATGGTCAGACTTTACCAGAAAGGATGAGACTTGGGGGGAGGTCAGTGTTCTCCCAAATTTGTAAGCACCAGGTCTATTATGTTGGCACCTCACATAGGTGTACTCACACTTCTCCATACTTGTAGATTTTAGGCTAGGTAGAATTCCCAATCTATGGAGGGATAATTAAAGTCTCCCATGAGTAGGGTGTTAGGTTGGATAAAAAATGACTCCATTAGGTCCAGATATGTACTGTGAGTTTCATGGGACATGCAGGGTGACTGGTAGCTGGCTAGGATATAGTATGAGATTTTGTCTGTGGTGATCTGCATGTGGAGGAACTCCAGCATGTCATCCTGTTTGACCACCCTAGAGGTATGCTTGTTACTGATGTATACTAAGACACCTTCTCCTTTCGCCTTTGTCTGTGCAGCTACTGGGGTAAAAGTGTGGAAGGCACTGAAACCTTGCACTACTGGGGTACTCTCTGCTGCTTTAAACCATTGCTCAGTAACTGCACAGATGTCTACATTCTCAAGTGCAAGGAGTGTTTGGAGGGAGTTTAGCTTTTTGTTTTGGCTCCTGGCATTGAGCAGTAACACCTTGAGGTTTAGTTGTGTTGCTATGTCAGTAGGTTTGTCAATTTGGCATTGCCTAAAAAAAGTCACTTTGGTGTGGAGAAAGTTTTAGACAGTATTTGAAAGCCTAGGTGGAAAAGGTAAAGACCATGCTTGGTAAAGCAACATGGTCTATTAACCATGTCCTTCCAAGCTGACAACTATTAGATCCCCTTAGAATGACACCAGAAAGACAGCTGGTTATTGAAACTAATAATTTTTTGCTTGTACTATTGTATCACCTTCAATAATGGTAATATGCTGCTGGTATCATCCTCAGTGATATATTGCATCATTGTATCACCCTCAGTGATGGTAATATGCTGCTGGTATCATCTTCAGTGATACATTGTATCATTGTATCACCCTCAGCGATACATTGTATCATTGTATCACCCTCAGTGATGGTAATATGCTGCTGGTATCATCTTCAGTGATACATTGTATCATTGTATCATTGTATCACCCTCGGTGATACATTGTATCATTGTATCACCCTCAGTGATGGTAATATGCTGCCGGTATCATCCTCAGCGATACATTGTATCATTGTATCATCCTCAGCAATACAGTGTATCATCGTATTACCCTCAGTGATACATTGTATCATTGTATCATTGAATCACCCTCAGTGATGGTAATATGCTGCTGGTATCATCCTCAGTGATACGTTGTATCACTGTATCATTGTATCATCCTCAGTGATACATTGTATCATTGTATCATCCTCGGTGATAGTAATATGCTGCTCAACGCACTGTGACATCATCCTCTGTGATACATTGTATCATTGTATCATCCTTGGTGATGGTAATATGCTGCTCAATGCACTGTGATATCCTCAGTGATACATTGTATCATCCTCGGTGATGGTAATATATTGCTCAATGTATTGTGACATCATCCTCAGTGATACATTGTATCATTGTATGATTGTATCATCCTCAGTGATGGTAATATGCTGCTCAATGCACTGTTTGACATCATCCTCAGTGATACCATTGTATCATCCTCAGTGATGGTATTATGCTACTTAGTGCACTGTGACATCATCCTCAGTGATACATTGTATCATTGTATCATTGTATCACCCTCAGTGATGGTAGTATGTTACTCAATGCATTGTGACATCATCCTCAGTGATACATTGTATCATTGTATGATTGTATCATCCTCGGTGATGGCAATATGCTGCTCAATGCACTGTGACATCATCCTCAGTGATACATTGTATCATTGTATCATCCTCAGTGATGGTAATATGCTACTCAGTGCACTGTGACATCATCCCCAGTGATACCTTGTATTATTGTATCACCCACCGTGATACATTGTATGATTGTATCACCCTCTGTGATGGCAATATGCTACTCAGTGTACTCTGACATCATCCTCAGTGATACATTGTATCATTGTATCATCCTCGGTGATGGCAATATGCTGCTTAATGCACTGTAATATCATCCTCAGTGATACACTGTATCATTGTATCATTGTATCATCCTCGGTGATGGCAATATGCTACTCAGTGTACTGTGACATCATCCTCAGTGATACATTGTATCATTGTATCATCCTCGGTGATGGTAATATGATGCTCAATGCACTGTGACATCATCCTCAGTGATACATTGTATCATTGTATCATCCTCAGTGATGGTGATATGCTACTCAGTGCACTGTGACATCATCCTCAATGATACATTGCATCATTGTATCACCTTGGTGATGGTAATATGCTACTCAGTGCACTGTGATATCATCCCCAGTGATACATTGTATCACTGTATCACTGTATCATTCTCCTTGATACATTGTATCACTGTATCACCCTCGGTGATGGTAATATGCTACTCAGTGCACTGTGACATCATCCTCAGTGATACATTGTATCATTGTATCATTGTATGATTGTATCATCTTCGGTGATGACAATATGCTGCTCAATGCATTGTAACATCATCCTCGCTGATACATTGTATCATTGTATGATTGTATCATCCTCGGTGATGGTAATATGCTGCTCAATGCCCTCTGACATCATCCTCAGTGATAGATTGTATCATTGTATCACCCTCGGTGATAGTCAATGCTACTCAGTGCACTGTGACATTATCCCCAGTGATACATTGTATCATTGTATCATCCTCAGTGATACATTGTATCATTGTATCACCCTCAGTGATACATTGTATCATTGTATCACCCTCAGTGATGGTAATATGCTGCTCAATGCTAGGCCCATACCAGCCTGAGACACACAGCCTGAAAGCTCCATAATGTCTCTGTTTATATAGTCCAGGGAGGTACATCTACGTGGATGATGGTGGACGATGATGGAATTATACTGGTACCTGTGGTGTAATGACTTGAGTGCGTGCATGATTAGGTGGATCCTGGCTCCAGATAAGCAACTAACAGTTGTCTCCTCCTTGTTCAGCCTAGTTAGAGGGACATCAGTACAGCTTATAATGGAGTCCTCTATGATGAACCATTATCTTCTCCTTGTTCAGACTGGTTAGAGGGACATCAGTACCTCTTATAATGGAGTCCCCTGTGATGAACCATTATCTTCTCCTTGCTCAGCCTGGTTAGAGGGACATCAGTACCTCTTATAATGGAGTCCTCTATGATGAACTATTACCTTCTCCTTGTTCAGCCTAGTTAGAGGGACATCAGTACCTCTTTTAATGGAGTCCCCTATGATGAACCATTATCTTCTCCTTGTTCAGACTGGTTAGAGGGACATCAGCACCTCTTATAATGGAGTCCGCTATGATGAATCATTATCTTCTACTTGTTCAGCCTGGTTAGAGGGACATCAGTACCTCTTATAATGGAGTCCCCTATGATGAACCATTACCTTCTCCTTGTTCAGCCTGGTTAGGGGGACATCAGTACCTCTTATAATGGAGTCCCCTATGATGAACCATTATCTTCTCCTTGTTCAGCCTGGTTAGAGGGACATCAGTACCTCTTATAATGGAGTCCCCTATGATGAACCATTACCTTCTCCTTGTTCAGACTGGTTAGAGGGACATCAGTACCTCTTAGAATGGAGTCCCCTATGATGAACCATTATCTTCTCCTTGTTAAGCCTGGTTAGAGGGACATCAGTACCTCTTATAATGGAGTCCCCTATGACGAACCATTATCTTCTCCTTGTTCAGACTAGTTAGAGGGACATCAGTACCTCTTATAATGGAGTCCCCTATGATGAACCATTATCTTCTCCTTGTTCAGCCTGGTTAGAGGGACATCAGTACCTCTTATAATGGAGTCCCCTATGATGAACCATTATCTTCTCCTTGTTCAGCCTGGTTAGAGGGACATCAGTACCTCTTATAATGGAGTCCCCTATGATGAACCATTATCTTCTCCTTGTTCAGCTTGGTTAGAGGGACATCAGTACCTCATATAATGGAGTCCCCTATGATGAACCATTATCTTCTCCTTGTTCAGCCTAGTTAGAGGGACATCAGTACCTCTTATAATGGAGTCCCCTATGATGAACCATTATCTTCTCCTTGTTCAGCCTGATGATGAACCATTATCTTCTCCTTGTTCAGCCTGGTTAGAGGGACATCAGTATCTCTTATAATGGAGTCCCCTATGATGAACCATTATCTTCTCCTTGTTCAGCCTGGTTAGAGGGACATCAGTACCTCTTATAATGGGGTCCACCTATGATGAACCATTATCTTCTCCTTGTTCAGCCTGGTTAGAGGGACATCAGTACCTCTTATAATGGAGTCCCCTATGATGAACCATTATCTTCTCCTTGTTCAGCCTGGTTAGAGGGACATCAGTACCTCTTATAATGGAGTCTCCTATGATGAACCATTATCTTCTCCTTGTTCAGCCTGGTTAGAGGGACATCAGTACCTCTTATAATGGAGTCTCCTATGATGAACCATTATCTTCTCCTTGTTCAGCCTGGTTAGAGGGACATCAGTACCTCTTATAATGGAGTCCTCTATGATGAACCATTGTCTTCTCCTTGTTCAGCCTGGTTAGAGGGACATCAGTACCTCTTATAATGGAGTCCCCTATGATGAACCATTACTTTCTCATTGTTCAGCCTGGTTAGAGGGACATCAGTACCTCTTATAACAGAGTCTCCTATGATGAACCATTACCTTCTCCTTGTTCAGCCTGGTTAGAGGGACATCAGTACCTCTTATAATGGAGTCCCCTATGATGAACCATTATCTTCTCCTTGTTCAGCCTGGTTAGAGGGACATCAGTACCTCTTATAATGGAGTCCCCTATGATGAACCATTATCTTCTCCTTGTTCAGCCTGGTTAGAGGGACATCAGTACCTCTTATAATGGAGTCCCCTAGGATGAACCATTATATTCTCCTTGTTCAGCCTAGTTAGAGGGACATCAGTACCTCTTATAATGGAGTCCCCTATGATGAGCCATTATCTTCTCCTTGTTCAGCCTGGTTAGAGGGACATCAGTACCTCTTATAATGGAGTCCCCTATGATGAACCATTATCTTCTCCTTGTTCAGCCTGGTTAGAGGGACATCAGTACCTCTTATAATGGAGTCCCCTATGATGAACCATTATCTTCTCCTTGTTCAGCCTGGTTAGAGGGGCGTCAGTGTATCTTACAATGGAGTCCCCTATGATGCGAGTCCTGGGAAGTGTGTTTTCTTGACTTAGGGGCTTAGTGTTTGGGGATCCACTGAGATTGACAGTAGGTGTGGTGTTAGATGCCCTTTTTTCGGCATGCCTTTGGGCTTTCTGAGGCATAGCTTTGACAACAGGTGGTATAGGTGATTGTTGTTTTTTAGGAAGATTGCTTTTAGGTGCCTCAGCAATGTGAAGCAGAGTTCTTTCCTAACCCAATTTAGGTGCAACTTGGACAATTCGGTTTGGCACCTATGTCTCTGATGCAAACAGGCAATCTGTAAATGGTTCATCTCCCAGGCCCTTGCTTGTAAATGTTTCACCTTCCAAGCCACTGCTTAGACTTATAAAGGGTGCCAGAACTTGTCAGAGATTTGGGATGCATGGTTAGGCTTAAAAAGGTCCCAGTGGTCATTAGCCTAGTAAACACCGATGAACCTATAATATTGGCATTCTGTGCTGTTTTTAGGGAACTAGTTTTGGTCATTAATAATGCTCATTCAAACCAGGAGGATGTACATCCTACAAAGACACTGATTTTGGGAACATCTATCATAACATTAACTACTCGTTTTAGTATTCATTGAATACCAGAAATAATTCTATCCGATAATGCAGCATCATTCAGAAGGAATTTGTAGACTGTATGTATATGAGAACAGAACAGAATTATTTGCATCATTTTTGCATCCTTTAATGAATGAATCTGCAGACAAACAGTGCAAACAATCTCAGAGCACATGGAAAAAAGTGACTAATGCCCCAGCTAATGGATTTCAAAACTAGCTAGAGCTTTATTTAATTGCAAAATTACACTGGGATCAGTTATTTCATGTTTACCTGCTGAGATGGAAATGACAGGAAACCAAGATAAGCTCTGGATTTGTTTCATCATAATTTCACAAGGAAGCATTTGCAAAATAAGTCACCTAAAAGTAGTAACACGATGACACAGTAAAACTGCATGCTTCTGTGACCTGTGACTTGACAAACGTAAAACATGACGGCAAAGGAGAAACAGGGTACATAGAAGAATAATAGATGAGTTTGTGACTGAACTTGTATTCCATATTGTTGAAATCTGGTAACAGGAAAATTATGTGTAGATGTGTATCAAATTTTGGAAAAGAAGCAGGGATGAATTGCTTTTAGTAAACAACTTAAATGCTACCCAAAAGAAGTGAAGAAACGTATATACTTCACTGATCAAAGCTAAATATATTGTCTTCTCCACATCAGTTCCACACAGATGACAAATAATTTTATTGTATATATAATATAATTTACACTACCAGAAAGTACTGTTATTGGCATTCTAATAAGCAAGTTTTCTGTACACTGTGATGTAGTTAATTTGATCTATAACGTCTTCAAGTACTTTTATATAAGCACAGTTATGTAAGTTCTATATTACCAGTTTAAATGTACTTTGTTTTATGTACCAAGGCTTTGCATGACATGACACTACACTAGGGGATGCACTGTTACAAAGATGAAACACTTCACAACTGGAACTGTGGACAGTGACTCTGAGCCCAGGGAGGACATTCTTATACTTACACCTGTGTACTGGGACAGAATAAGATTGTGTTCCATTCTTAAGGAGAAGGCCTACTTTTATTTTGTGTTTTGTTAATCTAGTAGTTGGACTAGGCCTGTCACCTACTTCCAGGGAAGACCCGAGATGGTATTTATACTGACAAGGGGAAATTTGACAGGGGACATCAGCCAAAATCCCCTACCCTTTTTGAGTGAGAGAAACGAACTGTAGTGATAAAATAATCCAGTTAGTAAGTCTATTGTGGTACCTAAGCATTTAGGTGAACAGAAATGGAGAAACTAGAAATTCAAATGTTGGAAATGTCTGAAGGCAGGCCATATGACAGTATGCTTGTATGATTGATTCAATCCTGCAGAAAGGCCTCACTGAGACCAATGATTGGTGTCAGAACCATGGCCTTAAGCTCAATGCCAAAAAAATGTGTCATCATCCCCTTTAGGAAAAACTTGGTTCCCATGAATTACCACATTGATGGTAGTCCACTGAACACAGAAGGCATTATAAGAGATCTGGGAACACAGGTTGACAACAACCTGTCTTTTGGCCACCACATTGCCACTGTGGTCAGAAAGTCCTTCTATGTGGCACATCTCATTACTAAGGGTTTTGCATCCAGGAAGAAAGAGGTCATTGTCTCCCTCTATGCTTCCCTCATTAGGCCAATCATTGAGTACAATGCCCCATTTGGCATGTACCTCACTAGACACCTGCAACAACTGGATAGGCTGCAAAAGTACCTCACAAAGAGGACCCTAAGCCTATATGGACAGACTCAAAAAACTCCCAACTATTCTCTGTCTCATATCGCCTACTTATAGGCGATCTCTGCTTGACTAACAAAGCCATGTCTGACCCAGCTCTGCTAGAAATGCTACATCTAAAGAAATCCCAATCCCTCCACACCACACACCCCAGAGACCTCAACCTCATTAACACTATCAACAGAACATGCTAGAGGGATGGGTTCATAACCCAGAGACTGCCCATGCTATGGAATAGACTTCCCATACATGTCAAGCAGAGCACCTCACTGGCCCTCTTCAAGAGAAATCTTGATGAGTGAATGGGAAATAGAAAATTCACCCCGGGAATCACTCCAGTGGCTCTACTTGATAGAGGCACTGGGAACTAATGTCAATTGGCACAATGCCAGTGTAATCCTAAAGGTTAGGCTTGTAAAGGCTCCAGGGCCTAGTCCACACCTATGAAGCTATGAACCTATAAGAAAGAACCAGATCACATTTCCATACTGTCTTGAGGAGATGTAGTAGCATTATGTATGCAAGGCAAGCAAATGGATGTCTCATTAAAAATGGATGAATTTGGTTATGTTTTGGTAACTCCAGAGACCAACATTACAGTATAGGACTGTAGTTTTCAGAGAGTGAATGAACATGGAATGACAGAGGAAGCACTGTTGAAGGAAATTGCTGTAAACATAGTAAAAGCAAAGGGGAATTTGATGTGTTCCTCATAAAATTTATAGTTTTCTAGAAAAAAACACTGAGGACTTAAGTCACTAAATAATGACACATTTGAGTTTCAGACTTCAGATTTTAACATCCTGCAGTAAATGTGTGCGGATGCAAAATATTTTAACAACTTTCTAAGTTTATTTATTATTTATTTATTTATTTATTTGCATTTGTTTAACCAGGATGTCCATTGGGCTCAAGAACCCGTTTTCAATGGAGTCCTGGGGAGAAAAGCTCCACATACATATTTAACAGAGAATGAGGATATACATAGACATTACATGGGGTTCAACATGAGAAAAGTAACAAGTACAGGGGAAATACATATACATTTGCTGGGGTAAAACATAGTACAATGTACGTAATAAATCATGCAGAAAACAGCTAAAACAAGGCAATAAGAGTTACACCAAATTAAAAAAACAAAAATATGCTGCCTGGTGTTCGTATAGTCAGAGTAGTCAGAGCTGAAAGAGTTACAAGATGAAATAATAGGTTATGAAGGGTAAGAGCAGGAGCATTGCCATGAGGAAGATAGATAAGAGTGGAGTGATTTTTTGAAGGATGGGAGGCTTGTGATAGTACGAATAGAGGGAGGAAGGGAGTTCCATGAGCGTGCTAATCAATATTTAAAATCTGTCCCTATTTTGGGGTCTTTGTCCCCCCCTATTATTTTAGGTTTTGTCCATCTTTCCTGTGCTATGAAGTTGAGAGGTATGATCTGATGTGTTTCGATCTGATGAAGGGGAACAGATGTAAAGAGACCTATAAGTGACAGGAAAAGGAAACTGAAAATGTCATAATGACAGATTAAAATAAAGCAAAATTTAATGTCAGCACTGTTGGAGTGGATGTTAATAGTATATGTCATAATGACAGATTAAAATAAAGCAAAATTTAATGTCAGCACTGTTGGAGTGGATGTTAATAGTATATGTCATAATGACAGATTAAAATAAAGCAAAATTTAATGTCAGCACTGTTGGGAGTGGATGTTAATAGTATATGTCATAATGACAGATTAAAATAAAGCAAAATTTAATGTCAGCACTGTTGGAGTGGATGTTAATAGTATATGTCATAATGACAGATTAAAATAAAGCACAATTTAATGTCAGCACTGTTGGAGTGGATGTTAATAGTATATGTCATAATGACAGATTAAAATAAAGCACAATTTAATGTCAGCACTGTTGGAGTGGATGCTAATAGTATATGTCATAATGACAGATTAAAATAAAGCAAAATTTAATGTCAGCACTGTTGGAGTGGATGTTAATAGTATATGTCATAATGACAGATTAAAATAAAGCAAAATTTAATGTCAGCACTGTTGGAGTGGATGTTAATAGTATATGTCATAATGACAGATTAAAATAAAGCAAAATTTAATGTCAGCACTGTTGGAGTGGATGTTAATAGTATATGTCATAATGACACATTAAAATAAAGCAAAATTTAATGTCAGCACTGTTGCAGTGGATGTTAATAATATACAACAAAGTAAGAAGAACTGCACATGAATGGTGTAAAAAGACTGAAGCTCATGCAATATGTTTAAATGACATGATTTTCAGAAGAACAAAAAAAAAACAGAACAGTTACAAATGTATGGGGTGGAAGATTCACTGGAATTATAGACAGGACAATTGAAATTGCAGTACTGCTGAAATAAATGAAAGAAAGGTGTTGAATAAGATGTCTTGAATAAGAGAAAGACTGTAAATCTGGGAAATAAAAGGAATAAACTCAGCCACTGAGGTTAATGACAAATTATGCATTTACAACCGCAAAACCATTTAAAGAAATGAAACAGTACGTGATGATAAATATGAATGTAGTGGTGATAGAGACTTTAATTGCAATTTGAACAAAATTAAATGGTAAGTAACATATGTAAAGTTATACAGGGAATTAATGAGGTATGATATGAAATATATGTAAGGAAAGAAAGTATATATACACATGGATGTTAAGACAGAAAATTAATTTTTGATATCTGAAGGTTAGAAAGAGATACAGTGAGGGAGAAATATAACCAATTTCATAAAGTTATGTCTGTTTATCTTATTTATTTGCTTTTGTTTTCTGGAAAGGTCAGACTGGATGGAAACCACTTTTAAGTGGTGGCCCAGGGATAAAAACCTCATGATAAAAACAATTACAAAAAGATAACAACGATTTACATTCTTTAACCATATGTTATATATTTCTTGTTTTAGGGAATAGTTGTGAAAAAAATGTTAGAACGGGACATGTAGAATATATAAAATGAAAGGGGATACATGAAAGTAGCACTTATAATGTTAAAAGACATAGGAGGAATTCATGAAGGTATCGTGATATTTACATAAAGTTTTTTGGTATTCGGCTGCATGTGGTGAAGTACACACTCAAAGGCCATTTTCAGCTACTTAACATGACTATGTACAGGGATCAGGGGGTGGTAGAAGTCACTATACACCAGGGACTAGTCTACATTTAAATGCCATAATAGCACCAACTTCAAAATGGAGATTGGGGGCTGGGGGCTCACTAGACATCAAGGATTCTACAATTATGCCATAATGGCCCTTAAAGTATTATGGGGAATGGAGTGGGAGGACACAATAGCCACCAAGCATACCAGAAATGTGCCATAACAGCACTGCAACTGTTACTGGGATTGGGGAGGGATGGGGAGAACCACAGAAGTACACATAGGTCAGGCATAGTTACAGAGAATGTGTACATGTATGTGTGTATGTACACATGTGCATCTACACATGTGTGGGTGTGTGTGTCTACACACATGTCTGTGTGCATGTGTGTGTGTGCGTGTGTGTGTGTGTGTGTGTGTGTGTGTGTGTGTGTGTGTGTGTGTGTGTGTGTGTGTGTGTGTGTGTTTGTTTGAATGTGCAATTGTGGGTGTGATAGAGTGACTGGGGACAGAACACCACTGCTTACTTGAGCAGCAGTTTATCAAGGAGACATGCAGATCTACAATTATCTGAACACTT
This sequence comes from Protopterus annectens, assembly GCF_019279795.1. Classification (NCBI taxonomy): domain Eukaryota; kingdom Metazoa; phylum Chordata; order Ceratodontiformes; family Protopteridae; genus Protopterus; species Protopterus annectens. Next base: position 575,536,817 of record NC_056730.1, on the reverse strand, counting down.
TGGCTGTTATTGCAATTTACAGACATACTGATTTGCTAATAATTTATTTATTTTTGTTTGTTTATTGCATTTATTTACCACCGAGAATGTTTGACTGGGCATGAAGTCCTTTTTCAGTGGAGGCCCAGGAAGAAATACTCTATACTGACTGCAGTGAGTACTTACATTGACAGTAACAAGTACAGTAAATTATACAGTGCAATAACAACTTGGGAAGTGCATTAGGAATGCAATAACAACACGGTGAGCACAGTAGGAATGCAATAACAATATGGGGAGCACAGTAGGAATGCAATAACATGGGAAGCGCAGTAGGAATGCAATAAAAAGATGTGAAGTGTAGAAGGAATGTAATAACAACATGGGAAGCATGGAGGGAGTGCAATAACAACACGGGAAGTGCAGTAGCAATGCAATAATAACATGAGAAGTGCAATAGGAATCCAATAACAACACAGGAAGCACAGCAGGAATGCAATAACAACATGGGAAACATAATAGAAATGCAATAACAATGATTGGGTGGGTGGGAGGGTGGCCTAATGGTTAAGGTGTTTGTCTTGCAAGCACAGGGTGCAGGGTTTGAGTCTCACAGGGGATAACTGGCTAGGCTTAAAATGGTTCACAAGGGCAGTTAGCTTAGTACTAATCTATGAACCTATGAACAACATGGAAGCACAGTAGGAATGCAATAATATGGGAAGCACAGTAGGAATGCAATAACAACATAGGAAGTGCAGTTTGAATGCAATAACAACATGGGAAACACAGAAGGCAAGCAACAACAACATGGGAAACACAGTAGGACTGCAATAACATGGAAAATACAGCAGGAATGCAATAACAACATGGGAAGCACAGCAGGAATGCAATAACAACATGGGAAGCGCAATATGAATGCTATAACAACATGGGAAGCACAGAAGGCATGCAACAACAACATGGGAAACAGCAGGACTGCAATAACATGCGAAGCACAGCATGAATGCAATAACAACATGGGAAACACAGCAGGAATGCAATAACAACATGGGAAACGCAATATGAATGCAATAACAACATGGGAAGCACAGAAGGCATGCAACAACAACATGGGAAACACAGCAGGACTGCAATAACATGCGAAGCACAGCAGGAATGCAATAACAACATGGGAAACACAGCAGGAATGCAATAACAACATGGGAAATGCAATATGAATGCAATAACAACATGGGAAGCACAGAAAACATGCAACAACAACATGGGAAACACAGCAGGACTGCAATAACATGCGAAGCACAGCATGAATGCAATAACAGCATGGGAAGCGCAATATGAATGCAATAACAACAAGGGAAGCACAGAAGGCATGCAATAACAACATGGGAAGTGCAGTAGGAATGCAATAACATGGGAAGCACAGTAGGAATGGAATAACAACAAGGGAAGTGCAGTGGGAATGCAATAACATGGGAAGCACAGAAGACATGCAACAACAACAACATGGGAAGCACAGTAGGAATGCAATAACAACATGGGAAGAACAGCAGGAATGCAATAACAACACCAGAAGTGCAGTGACAATACAATAACAACATGGGAAGCACAGAAGGCATGCAACAACAACATGGGAAGCACAGTAGGAATGCAATAACAACATGGGAAGCACAGCAGGAATGCAATAACAACATGGGAAGCACAGTAGGAATGCAATAACAACATGGGAAGCACAGCAGGAATGCAATAACAACATGGGAAGCACAGTAGGAATGCAATAACAACATGGGAAGCACAGCAGGAATGCAATAACAACACTGGAAGTGCAGTGACAATACAATAACAACATGGGAAGCACAGAAGAAATGCAAATATGAGTGCAGCACAGTAGTTTACAAGTGTAAGTATAAAAGCAATGTAGAATAATCGAATGTAATATAAATAATCTGATATTATACATGTGTTTGTTCTTATGTAAAACTCTGTCATAGAAAGTGTTGAACTAACTGTACATCTTATAATTAGAGTAATTTAGGAGGTTCCTGGAACAGAATAACGTCAGAATAGCAGGCTAGTTGTGGTCAGGGGTTATCAGTAATAATGGAAGGATACAACAGGTAATTGGGACTGGTTAGTAAGAGGAGGTGGAGTTTAAGATAGTAATGCAATAGAGTTTAAGTTCCACAGTGAGGTAGGTGAGATCAGAGATACAAATTACATAAGCAGGGTAGTTAGATGTGAAGATTAAGTTGTTTTGGGGAGAGAGATGTGGGCTTAGCTTGTGGGGGAAAGAGATATGGACAGGTTTAGCTGGATTGATCATAGTCAGGAGTGGAACAAGTGCAGGTGGGCCAGATGTTGTTTCAGCTCAGATTTGAAAGACTTTAAGTTTATATTTTGCCTTAAGCAGGGAGGAACAGAGTTCCACTTCTTTGAGATAGAGCTGGAATACAATGAGTCTCCTTCTGGATTGCTGCATTTAATTATTGACATAAGGGCCTGCTGGGAGACTCGGAATATATTAAACTATTATTCCAGTCTGTGGAGTAGTTTATGGACTATAACTACTTCTGAGTTTATATAAACACATGATCGAGTTTGTTCCTCAGTCTTTCCTCATCACAGATACCATGTCTCTGAATCACAAAATACCATGTATTAAGAACACGGCCTACAGCTCACATTAGGACCTTTAATGAACACCTGGGATGATTTACAGGCATTTTCATTCTGAAAGGAAGAAAAGAAAATGTGATAATATTATTTTAGAAAGGTAATGAAGTATGCTGAAGGCAAATTATACAACTGATAGATGATAAAGATATAAAAGGAAGAAATAATGAATGTGCTGACAAAATATGTTGCGGAAAAATGTATAAAGACTAGAATAAGGAATGGTATGAAAAATAAAGCACAAGAAACTTAGATGAACACAGAGTTTAGAAAAGGTAGTATGCTGGATTTGAATGAGTATTGTAGTAAAATGAATATATGCTTGGGTAATTAAGTTTATATGAAATAAAGGTAAAAGAGAAAACATGGAGACCACTAACTATATACAATACAGATTATAAGATATTTATGAAAATATTCCAAAAGAGATTTCATTAACTTATTGAGTCAGTACTATATAAAAGTACGCGAGTGATATTCAGAGAAAACAGGTAAAAGAAATACTGGCTCAGAAAAGAGGGTATTAAAACATCGTTGTTTATGTCTTAGGTATATGCAGATGATGTCATTATAACTGAAAAATAGGAACCAGTTAAAAGAAGTAACAGCAGAAGCTGAAAGACAGAAGGTGGGTTTAATTCAAATAAAGAAAAAAACACAAAGGTTTTGGCTATACAGTGAGAACAGGTGATGTATACTTTACTGTGAATTAAATAAATATTTTATTCACCTTAATTAAATAAATATATCAAGAATAAAGCAAAGCAAAAAAAAGGAAATATCAGTCAGAAGAATGGAAGATGTACTACAAGAGTTTAAAAAGGTGCTGCATTGTGGAAGAGGTTTCAGTTATCATATAATAATACATAACAGATAAGTTATCATGTTTTGTGAAAGTTACCATATGTTGGGAGAAAATATATATTTTCCAACATTTTATAGTGTGTTGTTAAAAATATATTGAGGGGTCAAATTTTACTCAAATAAAAAAGAAGAATCTTGTACAGCAGCAGGAATAAAAATAGACTAGGTTTAATTAAATCAGTTTTATATATATATATATATATATATATATATATATATATATATATATATATATATATGGGTCTATCTTAGTACATCGACAGTGCAAAATAGTGAAAATGAATTCACCGACACCGGAAGATCGAAAGTCACGTCACCGATGCTAGAAGATCGACAAGGCAGAAGACACCGACGCTGAGAACACTGCGATGGGGAAAGGATGTGTAAGTATGTGGTAGTGACGGACGATAGGGTGCGAGTAAGGTAAGTGTGCGATGCTGGTGTTCTGTAGGGGTAGGGGTGGGATAAGTGAGTTAGGGTTAGGGCGCGGGTTAGGTGAGTGTGCGAGTAAGGTAAGTGTGCGATGTTGGTGTTTTGTAGAGTTAGGGTTAGGGTGCGGGTTAGGGGAGTGTGCGAGTAAGGTAAGTGTGCGATGTTGGTGTTTTGTAGGGGTAGGGGTGGGATAAGTGAGTTAGGGTTAGGGCGCAGGTTAGGTGAGTGTGCGATAGTGACGGACCTTAGGGTAAGGGTTTGGGTTAGGGTTGTGGATAGTTGTGTATGTATGGGTTAGTGTTCGTTTGTAAGGATTTTGGTGTGCTTGTGTTGTGTGTGTGAGTGTTGGATAGGGGATGCATTTTGTTTGTTGGTATGATGTGTCGGGTGTATGCGATGTCGTGTTTGTGAACTGTCGATCTTCTGGCGTCGGTGAAATGTATGTCGATGTTCCGGTGTCGGTGAATTCGTTGTCGCTATTTTGAATTGTCGATGTACTAAGGTAGATCCATCTATATATATATATATATATATATATATATATATATATATATATATATAGATTAGACAGGAGGCCCTGTGGGCTATGATGTTTGCAGATGACATTGTGATATGTAGTGAGAGTAGGGACTAGGTTGAGGAGACCCCGGAGAGGTGGAGATATGCTTTAGAGAGGAGAGGAATGAAGGTCAGCAGGGCTAAAACAGAATATATGTGTGTAAATGAGAGGGAGGGTAGAGGAATGGTGAGGATGCAGGGAGTAGAGTTTGTAAAGGTGGATGAGTTTAAGTACTTGGGATCAACAGTTCAGAGTAATGGTGAGTGTGGAAGAGAGGTGAAGACAGTACAGGCAGGGTGGAATGGGTGGAGAAGAGTGTCAGGAGTGATTTGTGACAGACTGGTACCAGTAAGAGTGAAAGGGAAGGTCTACAAGAGGGTAGTGAGACCAGCTATGTTATATGGGTTGGAGACGGTGGCATTGAC
>NC_056730.1:575481885-575526885 GCF_019279795.1 Protopterus annectens | reverse complement strand
TTGCTCATTATTAGAGGGGTGTAGAATGACCTGTGTAAGAATTTCCAGGCATAAAGTTTCCATTTGATTGAGGAAGTTGTTTTAGAAGCCGATTGCAGTACATGACATTTATCTTGTTGTTCTGGAGGTTCTGTATTTATGGAATTGAAGTAGTTCCAGTCATTTTCTAGACAGTTGAAGGTTTCATCTCTAATAATTTTGTTTATGTGAGAAAGCTTGCCTTTATCTGAAACCTTCTGCTGTAGATTTGGTATCATGTAATCTATCAGTATTGGGACATATTCTTTAGTTATCGTGTTATTAAATCTAGTTTATTAGAGAGAGATATTGTCTGAAAGCCTGGATCTCTAACCAACAAGTTTCATCCAAATCAAATTCTTGAATTAAAAAATCTAGGTTTGTAACTTTATTATCCTGCAGCATCTGATGCCAGTACATTAATTTATTCTGCCTGAATAGTAAAGTTTTATTAGGGTTAGATGATAAGAGTAAACCTTCAGGTGTACATGTTTGAGTAGAACAGGATCAGATATTGTCTTACAAACAAGGCAGAAGTCACATCAAAGTAATCTACAAGAAACAGAATATAATGACAGCTCTCGAAGCCTTTTAGAACAATGCCATCATTTTTAATAAGGAAATGACTATCTCTTTTAAAATTTTAGGTAGTTTTTTGAAGGCTCCAGACTGAAGTGTTATATCCCATAATGCCTCAGATTAATGAGGTATAAAGTCCTACACTGATCTCCCCAATATTACAAGACGTGCCTCTTAAATTACATGGAGTACAGAACATGCCTTTCTGACTCGGCTTGAAGCACATTGGCCAAACTTTAGTTTGTTGTGTACCATTATCACAGATCTTTAATGATGCTGTTAATCTTATGATTTGGCCATTTCATTTATAATTGTAATTAAGATCCATAGGTAAGTAATAGGCTAACTGCCCTTGTAAGTCATTTTAAGCCTAGCTCATTTTCTTCAAAGGTGAGAATCAAACCCTGTGCCTTGTGTCTATAAAGTAATCACCTGAAACATCATGTCAACCACCAGTAATTATATGATGATGCATTTATTGATATAAGCGAGATCATTCTTACTGCACTAAATCTATATTTTTTGTGGACAGATTAGCAAAACTTTGGTATTTTCAAACTGAAGTACTATAGATACCCTGTCTGAAACAATCAGCATATTTATGGCCCATTTCCCACATATTAATTTAAGAAAAAGTCTAAACAGAAGTAACATCTGTACACAGCCTTATGGGTCACCACTCATAATTCCAGTGATAGCTGGTGATGTCAAAACCAGGGGGTGCTACAGGAAGGAATGGAGTGGGAGGGGCTAATTGCAATAGGATGAGGCTGTATTATGATGTCAGTGATCATTACCTGTGATGTAGCAACATGTGGGGCCAATCACTTGTGCCCATAGAAAGCCATAGCATCCACTAATTCTAGCCACTTTGCTGAATACATAGGTCTAAGTGGTCTTCCTGCAGACAACAGGTCCAGCCTTAGGTGAAATGGAGCTATACAGAAAGAAATTCTTGGGCCCCCAATGCACACTGGTCCTCCCTGCAGTCCATTGTGATGCTCTCCTTCCCTCTTTTCCCCATCTTTGCCCCACACCATCCAGATATCTTACTCCTTTCCTATTTTTTGACACTTTCTTGTACTTTCTGCCTTTTCCTACATCTTTTTAACACACCCTAATTTGCCCGAACTGCACTGTAATAATAAGTGTGACAGACGTAACTGTTTTAGATCAGGGCAGCTGCCTACACACACAAATTTTAGGGTTCTGCAAGTTCTGAAGTATATCTTAGAGCTTTTTTTTTTCTAACGTTTTGATCCAGTGATGTCCTGAACAAAACACTTGAGTAAAGTAAGAAATTCAATGTTATTTTTATTTTGAGAAGAACAGAATCTGTGACCAAAGATTAATATTCAAAGCTGACAAAAATACTAGTTCAAAATAAATTCATAACACACATGTTTATAAGGGTATGTAAATGTAATCTGGTAATAGCACCAGCCTCCCTACTCCTCCCCCCAAAGAGTTACATTTTGGGTACCCTTCTGGTGTTACACTGGGATGAAAACAAAAGAACAAATGGTCAAAGGCACACATTATACATCTGAAGGTCTAGTGAAGAAACCAGAGAACCTGAATAATGCCTCTACACAGAGGTATGGAATACACACTGATTCTACACAAAAATGATCACATTCAAAAACTCAACCAAAGAACAAGCAGTGTGAAATGTCAAAATTCAACCAAAGAACAAGCAGTGTGAAATGACAAAACTCAACCAAAGAACAAGCACTGTGAAATGACAAAACTCAACCAAAGAACAAGCAGTGAGAAATGACAAAACTCAACCAAAGAACAAGCAGTGTGAAATGACAAAACTCAACCAAAAAACAAGCAGTGTGAAATGACAAAATTCAACCAAAGAACAAGCAGTGTGAAATGACAAAACTCAACCAAAGAACAAGCAGTGTGAAATGACAAAACTCAACCAAACAAGCAGTGTGAAATGACAAAACTCAACCAAACAACAAGCAGTGTGAAATGACAAAACTCAACCAAAGAACAAGCAGTGTGAAATGACAAAATCCAAAGAACAAGCAGTGTGAAATGACAAAACTCAACCAAAGAACAAGCAGTGTGAAATGACAAAACTCAACCAAAGAACAAGCAGTGTGAAATGACAAAACTCAACCAAAGAACAAGCAGTGTGAAATTACAAAACTCAAAGAACAAGCAGTGTGAAATGACAAAACTCAACCAAAGAACAAGCAGTGTGAAATGACAAAACTCAACCAAAGAACAAGCAGTGTGAAATGACAAAACTCAACCAAAGAACAAGCAGTGTGAAATGACAAAACTCAACCAAAGAACAAGCTGTGTGAAATGACAAAACTCAACCAAAGAACAAGCAGTGTGAAATGACAAAACTCAACCAAAGAACAAGCAGTGTGAAATGCCAAAATTCAACCAAAGAACAAGCAGTGTGAAATGACAAAACTCAACAAAAGAATAAGCAGTGTGAAATGACAAAACTCAACCAAAGAATAAGCAGTGTGAAATGGCAAAACTCAACCAAAGAACAAGCAGTGTGAAATGACAAAACTCAAGCACAGAACAAGCTGTGTGAAATGACAAAACTCAAGCACAGAACAAGCAGTGTGAAATGACAAAACTCAACCAAAGAACAAGCAGTGTGAAATGACAAAACTCAAAGAACAAGCAGTGTGAAATGACAGAACTCAACCAAAGAACAAGCAGTGTGACATGACAAAACTCAACCAAAGAGCAAGCAGTGTGAAATGACAAAACTCAACCAAAGAACAAGCAGTGTGAAATGACAAAACTCAACCAAAGAACAAGCACTGTGAAATGACAAAACTCAACCAAAGAACAAGCACTGTGAAATGACAAAACTCCACCAAAGAACAAGCAGTGTGAAATGACAATGCTACTTTCTGCGCTAATGTGCCAGTGATCATTTGCTTTCACACACATCCTGCCCAGACTGCCACAGACTGCCACAGACAGCCACATATTAAGTACAATGCTAATGCTTCACTGCGATAGAAAGTAGAGTGACTTTGCTGCTTTTATATACATTGTAACCTTTGTCCCACACAAGTACTCATTTTCACTGACATGGGCTCAATACCATTGTAACCACTTAACTGACTGTTCGCACTTCAGATACCTGCTTGTGTTAAAAAAAACAGCCACAGTAAAGTATACCAGTTAGCTTCACACAATTGCACAGGAGATCTGTAAACCAGAATAATAACTTCTTAACTGTAGCAAATGACAGTAACGTCACTTATCTTCATTCACAGAAAGACCCTGTACCCAGCAATTAAGGCCACATTTGTTGACTTGTACTTATCTGATATGAGGTTGTAATAAAATAAAAATAACAATTGATGGCAGTAATGCATTCTGTCCCTCCACATGTGTATATATAGACCTTCACACACATACACCCACACACACACACACACACACACACACACACACACACACACACACACACACACACACACACACACACACACATACATGACTGTGAATTACACAGCCAGTAAGAGTACATGTCAGATGTTTGATTAAGATGAAATGAATGAATAAATACATAAATGACCAGGAATGCATCTTAGCTGCTGTCAGAATACTGTGCTGAACCCATTGCAATCTCTCTCCCAACACAGACACACACACACATAGACAGACACACACACACACACACACACACACACACACACACACACACACACACACACACACACACACATTATTTTTGTGACAAAGAAACCAATAGTAATAATACGTATATGCATGCAACACCCATCTCCAGACACAGAAAATAGATTTACTTGCATAGCAGCATTTTCTAGCAGGTCTCTCAAGAAAACAACAAACTGTTCACACAGCTAAAACATAAAGCCAAAAGCCAAGGACAGCCCATCCTAATAGTTAAAGATAATGAGTGCATCGCAGCAGGGAGGTTTTTCTTTTGAATAAAAGCTCTTGGCATATGAACACTTTGATTGTGAAGGCACAGTCTTAACAACACAGCCAGCTGTGGCACATTTAAGTCAGAGAAGTCTGCATTCAAGCTAACTTTTCAGAGTAGCAGATGAAAAGCTATTAAGAAACACTTCATTACAAGAAAAAGGAACTGATATAAAATGAATAAATATAATTATGGATTCTCAAAATGTAAATGCTAAGCAAGTTTACCTCAGCATGGTTTCTGCTCTATATTGCAGCAACATTCTTCAGTCTGTACCCAGCCAGCCACTTATTCCCATCTGTCAAATAAATGAACAAAAGTATATATTAATATATAATATTAGCAAAATATTTTAACAAAAAAAAACAACAACAGAGTACCTCATTAAACCTTTTTAAGCACAACCTGGATAACTGGATGGGGAATAGAAAATACACCCCTAGAATTCCACCTATGTCCCTGCTGGACAGTGGCATAGGATGCTGACATGTCGGAACATGGGCTAAATCCTTGGTTAGGCTTGTAAGGGCCTCAGGGCCAATAGCCTAGTAGCTTCCTATGATCCTATGATTGCCCTTTACATTTTTCAAAGTGTAGTTTAAGGTCCACTGTATATGGACCTGGCCAGCATGTACTTCCTAACTAAAAAAATAAAACAGATAAATCTAACTTGGGTATAAATGCATATATGACAGTAGGTGGAAACACAGAAAATATATGCTGGCATTTTCTGCCTTGCATTTCTTACCAAAGAGAGAGAAAAAATGAATTATAGTCACTGAAGCAAAAGCAAGTAACTGAAGCCACTCCAAGGAATGCCTACAGGCGAACCAATGACAATGACCAAAAATACACCTCTGTCAAAGATGGAATACAGCAAGAACTCAGATGAACTGTGAACTGTAAACCATTTATTCATAAAACCATGAATATAACTGCCATAAAAACTTTAAACACTTTTCATGGTCTGCCTTGCTCTGAAATAGTATTTTTTTCTAAAATAAAAAATACAAACTTTTACATTTTTTGAATAGTTTATAGTGCTTATACAAAGCACTGCTAGTGTTGCGTTTCTTTATATCAAGGCAATGCTCATAAATCCACTTTTTAAATTGATGCTAAGTTTTTCCTATGTAAAATACATCAAAAGAGATGCATTGACTTAAATAAACGACTGCCATAGTATTGCAGTCAAACTTGTCTGGGCAGATGATACTTCTATGGCAGTTTTTAACAAAAGTAGTCTTTGTGTCTAAAATAAAATAATACTGTTTACACCTACTGCATTTATGCATTTTTCATTTAGTGACATCTCTTGTTCCAGGCAACAACTCTAAACTGTGTTAATGTTTACACATTTTCTGAAAATAATTTTAGGTTCAAATCCCAACTTAACTAAAATGTCTTCTGAGAAAATTCTCTTCCAATCTTTTGATAATATATCTCTAATGTGCCTAGCTTCATTTGTGAAAATGCATATAAAGGCTTTACGAAGGTTCTCAACTGCATTGATTTTATTCCTTAATGAAAAGGACTTGTCTACAAAAATAGGCTGGTATTCGGAGTTTCTCTTGGAGTAAACTAATTGTTTACATTCATGTATTATTTTACTTGGGTAACCCCTTGCTATAAACATTTGTTGTCATTTCTGGATTTCTTTTTCAAATACACTATTTTCAGAAACCATTCTCAAAATCCTTATCAACTGGCCTTTAACAATGCCCTTCTTCTGAAAGAAAGGGTTGTCCAAGCCAGATAGCTGTTGGAAACTGTAGGCTTTCTATAAAATGTGGAATGGTATAAACTCTGAGCTTTGTCTTTGTACAAACTGACATCTAAAAAATACATACTTTCCTGTAAGCACTTATATGTAAACTTCAAAAAACTGGTGGAAATATTTAAAGACAACCGTGGGTAAATCCAGCATTACCCACACCCAGAAGTGGGTTATTGCTATTATACAATGACATTATTTAAGAAAAAAATAATTACTTTTCTTAAATAATGGCATTGTATAATGCCTCCTTGCTACCCTTCCACAGCTGTCTGGTATTCTGCGGCAGTTCTGATGTACTGCGCATGCGTATGCTTACGCAGTACATCAGAGCTGTGGGCAGAAGCAATGGAGAAAGCAAGATCTCCGTTGCTTTTTACACACTGTCTTGCCATGTTAAAGGAGTTTAACATAGTGAGACAGCTTTAAAAAAGCAACGGAGAATCTCCATTGCTTTTTTTAAAGCTGTCTCGCTATGTTAAACCCATGTAACATAGCGAGACACCTTAAAAAAAGCAACGGAGATAGGAAGATATCCGTTACTTTTTTTAAAGCTGTCTCGCTATGTTAAACTCATTTAACATAGTGAGACAGTGTGTAAAAAGCAACGGAGATCTTGAGTTCTCCATTGCCGTAAAAAGAGTTATACTAATGGAAAAAGTCTGGGCGACCGGACCTTTTTCCATTACTATAACTCTGAATTACAATGTGCATGCTGACCAATCAGCCTGCACATTTTGGAATTTTAATGGGGGTGTTGTTGTATAATGTGTGATAATATATAGTGCATCTGTGGGTCTTTTAAAGAGGTTGGATAGTGGGTAGGGGAAAGTAGTTAGAATATGTCAGCCAGGTGCTAGGCAGTTACAAGTAACGAGTGATAATACATAGTGCATCTGTGGGAGTTTTAAAAAGGAGGTTGGATTGTGGGTAGGGGAAAGGAGTTGCAATATGTCAGCCAGGTGCTACACAGTTACAAGTAACATGTGATAATGCATAGTGCATCTGTGGGAGTTTTAAAGAGGAGGTTGGATTGTGGGTAGGGGAAAGGAGTTACAATATGTCAGCCAGGTGCTAGGCAGTTACAAGTAACGAGTGATAATACATAGTGCATCTGTGGGAGGTTTAAAGGGAGTTTGGATAGTGGGTAGGGGAAAGGAGTTAGAATATATCAGCCAGGTGATAGGCAGTTACAAGTAATGTGTGATAATATATTGTGCATCTATGGGAGTTTTAAAGAGGTTGGATAGAGGGTAGGGGAAAGGAGTTAGAAAATGTCAGCCATGTGCTAGGCTGTTACAAGTAATGTGTGATCATATATAGTGCATCTGTGGGAGTTTTAAAGATGTTGGATAGTGGGTAGGGGAAAGGAGTTAGAATATGTCAGCCAGGTGCTAGGCATTTACAAGTAACGTGTGATAATATATAGTGCATCTGTGGGAGTTTTAGAGAGGAGGTTGGATAGTGGGTAGGGAAAGGAGTTAGAATATGTGAGCCAGGTGCTAGGCAGTTGCAAGTAATGTGTGGTAATATATAGTGCATTGTGGGAGTTTTAAAGATGAGGTTGGATAGTGGGTAGGGGGAAGGAGTTAGAATGTCAGCCAGGTTCTGGGCAGTTACAAGTAACGTGGTAATATATAGTGCATCTGTGGGAGTTTTAAAGAGGTTGGATAGTGGGTCGGGGAAAGGAGTTAGAATATGTCAGCCAAGTGCTAGGCAGTTACAAGTAACATGTGATAATATATAGTGCATTTGTGGGAGTTTTAAAGAAGCTGGATAGTAGGTAGGGGAAAGGAGTTACACTATGTCAGCCAGGTGCTAGGCAGTTGCATGTCCAGGAGTTATTTACGTGGGAAATAAGCTTTTTTTTTGTTGATGGTTTTATTAGGCTGTACCCTTGTCAAAGGAAAAAACTTCAAAGACCAATACACGTAAGGTTCAGTTAAGGTACATTTAATAACTTGCTGCAATGAGACAAAAACATGCAAATGCAGGATTTTGCCTAACTACTAACAGGAAGTATGCTGTTCTTATACTGTTCTTTCTACAAGACATTGCCTTCTATGGCTGACGTAATCAAACACAACTTTCAGTATTGTTCTACAGCAGATGTTACTCAGATTTTCTGCTGACACAACTGGATTTATGAAAAACATTTTGAGAAAAACAACCTGGCCTTGGTGGGCCCTAGCCCGTTACAAGCTTCTATTGTGTAGTTCTAATACATGTGTTACATTTCAAGGTACTTCTCTAACTTAGGCACAAGCAAATGCTGATTGCAGTTCATATTTTCAAGCAGTCTTTGTTCTGATTATCTATAGCTTCTGCAGATGTGTATTTTCTCACAGCACAAGTGGAACTCCTTGTCTAAGTCTCATAACATTAATATTGTTCTATTCATTATTTTCCTGACACAAGCAGAACTTATCTGCTTTCCTGTAAATTTCCAAAGCATAAGCAATAGCTGCGCATATTTCATGACAATACAAGGTTAGAAAGCTTCTGCAATTCATACAGATTTTATGCAGTGTGAAATAGAATAAATGTGTTAACCCTTTTCGAGCCTTAAATGCACTAAGCATATTACTAACACATACACTAATAAATATTTTTCTGACATTTCCCCCCTTTTAATACTTTTATTCTACTTTCAAAATAAGCATAAACAGTTTTTTTCTTCTCCTAACCTCTTCCTACTCAGGATTTGCAGTTAAGAGAGTCATTCAGTTTAAACTTATGAAAGCATTTCAGTTTTTCAATAGTTCTTCAAACTCAGCACTTTGATATTAGGTTTCAGAAACTGACATGTCTATAAGGTCTTTAATCAGTCTTTTCATGCAGGGGATGCCACAGCAAACACATACTCCCAATAGGAGCATTCCTACACAAATGGCAATCAGGATGTTCATTAGGATGGTACCCCACCCCCCAAATCATTTCTGGAAAAAGTCCATCAGTGGGTTTGGTCATGTCAGACACTTGCTGAATTACCTCAAGGTGATTGTCTATCTCGTGTTTATGGTCAGGAATATACGAACAGCACTCCTCCTGGATTAAAGTGCAAGTACCACCTCTCGCTGCTAGGTTGAAGTTGAGAGCCATGCGGTTTTGAAGCACTACAGTTCTCATGGCATTCAGTTCATCAGTCACCAATTCAAGAGTGGAAAAAGTTGCATTGCTCATTACTTCGAGATGTTTAGACAGTTTTCTCAGCTCCCAGATCGATTTCATTGCTCCATATGCTGGTGATATGCCTGTCCACAATATAACACTGTCACTCAAGTCCATGTGTGTCAGTTTATCGCCTATAGAATGATGGTTTTTCCAGTGCGCATCGATTTGCCCCACTGGATTTTCAGGTTTCTTAACAGGTTTCTTGATGACCTCTCGGACATTCCGAATTTTTCCTCGAGGTAAAACTGCAGTGTGTCATATGGCCGGAACCAGGTAGCCCGAAAAACAACTGCCGGACCAATTCTCAGGTAACCACTTGTATGCCTTTCTGCCACATACAAAATAACAGTCGTCTACTTTAGTAGTAACTTTGCTATGAATATACACTTGCCCTGCATGAAACATTTTTCTATCAATTATAGACAGTTGTTTATAAAGAACAGAATTATGTTTTACTTCATCAATTGTTTTGTGCATCAATTCAAGAAATGAATAATATTTTGTATTACAATAAGAACCTGCATTGTTAGCTTTAGTGTAACTTTTATAAGGAACAGTCACATTGCAATTGCTCCAACCCACCTGAACAGTATCATTTTTATAAAAACACACAGTTCCCTTTTGTGGAACAGACAAGTGCAATGCTATTTTATCTTGTGATGTAATGGTTGAGATATCATAAATCAAGTTTTCCCAGGTCTCGTTGACCCCTAGGGGGACTGCAGACATTAATAACCCCCCGTATGCTGTCGGCAAAGCTGTGCAAATCCAGCAATTTGAAACATTGAAAGTCTCAGCATACACATATTTAATTGCCTGGCAAGTGTTGAAGTTTGGGTGCCAGTTTATGAGTAACGCTTCACGTTTATTCAGTTCAGTTTGTGTGGCTGGAAAAAGGAATGGCCACAACAAAAAGATTATTGTCACTAGTACAGGATGATTATGCAATACTTCTGAGGAAATGGTTGTTCTGCATTCCCGTTTTTTCTCGATTCTATCATTTTTGCTTTTGACATGTGACAAGATTTTTATCCAGTTCAAAGTTCTTAACTAGTTTGCAGTGCGTCAGGTGGATCCACGAGGCATGCTCTGCGATCTTGACTGCAGTGGGTGTTGACAGAAGCACTTGATATGGACCATCCCACTTTGGTGACGTCCAATTCTTCTTCTTTATTGTCTTCACCCAGATCCAGGTACCTGGTGCCACTACCACTTCTGATGGTCTGGTTTGTTCTTTATCTGAAACAGAATTTGACTGCAACAGGTGTTTAGAATTCAACAAATTCCTCATGTACTCTGCAAGTGTACAGTCAGCTTCCTGGTCTGTGGGCATGAGAGGTTTCCACTGAGGTATATAATAAGCCCTTCCAAATAGTTTTTCAAAAGGAGTCAATCCTTTTGCATTCGGAACAGTTCTCATGCTCAACAGTGCCAGGGGCAGACAGTACACCCAATTTCTCTGTGTTTCTTCTATTAACTTCCTTAGCTTACTCTTTAAAATCCCATTATGCCTCTCTACTAACCCTGCAGATTGTGGGTCATATGCACAATGATTTTTTAAAGAAATACCAAAATGTTTACTTAACCGTTGTATGGTTTGGTTCACAAAGTGTGTACCGTTGTCACTGTAGATCCTTTCCGGAATGCCGAATCTAGGGATGATTTCTTTAACGAGAATTTTTGCTACGGTAGCCGCATCTGGATTTTTAGTTGGAAAGGCTTCCACCCATCTGGAAAACATATCTACAATGACAAGACAATATTTCTTATTTTCACATTTGTTCAATTCTATGAAATCCATACAGATAGTATGAAACGGATACAGTGGTGTAGGGAAACTCCCTTGCTTGGGCTTTAATGCCCCTTGTGCATGATGTCTGTTACAAACGTGGCACATTAAACAAAATTTTTTAGAGTAGTTTAAGAATCCATATGTCGTGAACACTTGGTTCACCAGCTGTACCATCCCCCCTGTTGAGACATGGCATTTTCCATGGTTCAACAAAGCTGCATATCTAAGCAAATTAGATGGTAATATCGGCTTCCCTTCTTTAGAGATGTACAGCCCCTTTTTGAGAATTGCTCCTCGTTTTACCCATCTTCGTTTTTCAGCCTACGTAGTAAGTGTCTGCATTGTCTTTAGCATTTCTAAGTCTAAAATCTCAGAGGGTTGTAATTCCTCATTCAAAAGAAATACTTCTGAAGCTGCCTGCTTTGCAGCTGTATCAGCTCTCACATTACCTTTTGAAATCCTATCCTGTTGCTTGGTATGAGCTGCGCATTTACAAATAGCTACTTTCTGAGGTAACTGAATAGATTCTAAAAGATCTAAAATAAACTGTGCATGATTGATTGGTTTGCCAGTAGATGTTATCATTCCTCGATTTTTCCACTGTTGCGCAAAAACATGTACAGCAGAAAAAGCATACTGGCTGTCAGTAAAAATGTTCACACATTTACCCTTTGCTAAGGTACATGCCCGTGTCAAGGCAATCAATTCTGCTGCTTGTGCAGATAAATTGTGTGGTAAGGGTTTCGCTTCTATAATTTCAGTATCAGAAACTACTGCATATCCTACTAGGTTCTGTCCTGCAGGACCCCTTTTGCACGAGCCATCCACATAGTATGTCACCTCGGCATCATCCAAGGGGACATCCGAAAGATCTTTTCTAGGCAGTGTCTTTTGTTCAATCTCCTGCAGGCAGCTGTGCGGTGTGCCATCTGCAGGGGTTGGGAGCAAGGTAGAAGGGTTCAAAGTCGTGCATCATTCAATTGTCATGTGAGGTTGGCTCAACAATATAGTCATACAGAAAAGATGCCTAGCAGGGGAAAGATATGCTACCTTTTCTTGCAGTAAAATAATTGTGACTGCATGAGGCACTCTCAATGTGAGGGGGTGGAACAAAACTACTGAAGCCGAAGCCTGTACTGCCATTGCAGCTGCAACTACTGCTTGTATACAGTGGGGTAAAGACCGTGCCACTGGGTCTAGTTGTGATGAATAATAAGCAATAGGATGTTGCTTGTCCCCATGCTGCTGTATTAACACTGATGTCGTATAACCTTGCTTACAATCTACAGTTTGGAAAAAACGTTTATGATAGTTTGGTAAGCCCAAAACTAATGAGGACGCTATTAATTGTTTCAGTTTGCAGAAAGCAGATTCTGCTTCTGGTGTCCATTGTAACAAATCCTGTGCTGCCATAGGCTTTTTATATGTCAGGTTAGTCAGCGGTGCAGATTCCAAGGTGTAGTTTGGAATCCAGCTCCGGCAAAAATTAGTCGTACCCAGGAAGGACATCATTTCCTTTTTGGTAGTGGGTTTTGGTGCTTGTAAAATCGCTACTTTTCTGTCCTCATTTAATTTACTACCCTCTTTGGATATTACATATCCTAGGTATTTAACTTGTTTTCTCCAAAGCTGGAGTTTATTTTTGTTTACTTTATGTCCCTCAGCGGCTAAAAATTGTAATAGCGCTATGGTATCTTCTTTGCAATCTTGCTAAGTGGGGGCCGCCAGCAGGATATCATCAACATAAAGTAAAATCTGACTGCCTCTTGGTGGGGTAAATCCCGCCAAGTTACTTGTCATTTACAAGTTACCCTCATTGGTGAGATCAGACCATAAATTAATCTCACTGGAGATCCACATCCCGCCCCACCCCCAGCAAAAAAGACCACAGTGAAGAACTTCTCAAAAGCAAACTTCACACTTCTTAAGACTGGAGTGGTATCCTTCAAGGCCCCCGAGCCAGTGGAAACCACAACCCACGCTGCTGAATCCCTTACAAATGCCTTCTACGAGCACCTCCAGGAATGTATGGATCAAGCAATCCCTAATAAAATCAAGACCCTTTCCACCAAAGGCAGGCGCCCGGTCTGGTGGACCCCAGCCATAAACAAACTCTACAACAAGAGGAGAAAGCTACTACATGACAGAGCAAAATCCCTAAAAGGGAAGGCATCTCTGATCAATACTAGCAAAAAACTACGATCACTCATAAAATCATCCAAGGCCAACTTTGAGAGAAAAATTGCTAATGACACAAAAGACAATCATAAAGCCTTCTTTAGCTATGTTAGAAACCTGGGTGGAAACTCCCAGATATGCTCAGAATTAGTCCAAAATGATAAAAAAATCACTGAACCCACAGACATTGCCAACATACTGGCAGACAGGTTCAGTGCAAATTTCTCCCTCCCTCCCCAAAAGGAGAAATATCTATCCCACCAGAGTCTAGCCTCCCAAACATCTCAGATGCCCAGGTGAGAGCTGCTCTCTCTAAAGCAAAAACACAGCATCAATGGGACCGGATGGTGTCCCCAGCTGTGTGCTACCTAACTCAATGAGGAACTAAACCCACACATAAGGCTGCTGTTTAATCTTAGCCTTACTACAGGATACGCACTCAAAGAATGGCGACGGCAACTGTGGTCCCACTCCACAAAGGCGGTGCTTCTACGGACCCTGAAATTACCGCCCATAAGCTTGACGAGCCTTGTCTGCAAAGCTATGGAGAGGATCATAATGGAACTCATAAATAAAGACATTGGGGACCTACAGACACTGGATCCTATCCAATTTGGCTTTGTTAAGGGCAGATCCTGCCTCTTGAACTTGGTCGACTTTTTCGAAACAGTCACTAAGGCCATTGATGAGGGTAAGGCAGTTCACACAGCCTACCTTGACCTAGCAAAGCGTCGACACAATACCCCACTCGGGCATCATAGAAAAGCTCACCAGCTTAGATGTAAACCCATATGTCACAAGATGGGTTGCAAACTGGCTCAAGGACAGAACACACAGGGTTAGAGTTGCTGGTGCCATGTCAGACTCTAAGCCGGTCACGGCGGTGTCCCACAGGGCTCAGTCCTGGGCCCCTCTTGTTCGGCATTTATTTTTCTGAAGTGCAGGCAAACATAGGGGATTGTGGCTGACAAAATTTGCAGATGACTGCAAACTGGGCACCATAATTGACACTCCATCAGACACAGACATCCTCCAGAGAGGTCTCATAGAAATGGATAACTGGTGCCAGAGCCATGGCCTTAAGCTAAATGCCAAAAATGTATAGTCATACCCTTTGGGAAAAACAAGGTAACCTTAATTACCACATAGGTGGTAATCCATTAAACAAGGAAGAAGTTATCAGGGACCTGGGGACCCAAGTTGACAGTAACCTCTCTTTTGACACTCACATTGCCAAAGTGGTTAGGAAGACCTTCTACATTGCCCACCTGATCATGAAGGGATTCACATCCAGATCAGGAGAGGTCATTGTACCCCTGTACTCTTCACTTATCAGACCAATGATTGAGTACAACGCCCCATTCGGAATGTACCTTACCTGACACCTGCAGCAGTTGGAAAGACCCCAAAAGTTCCTCACCAAAAGGATAAAGGGGCTCAAACATATGTCATACGATATATAACAAAAATGATGCCTGCCAAGTAAAGCACCCTCAGTACCAAAACAAGTATATAATCCAAAAGTAGAGGATGCAACCGGCTGTAAATAAATGTCCACCAGATTTCCAAAGAACTGTCATTTAATGAGAAAAAACACGAACATACAAAAATGTTGAGAGGTAAGCGCTTTCACGTCAATATAACGCTTCATCAGACCTTAAAAAACAAAGTAGTGCATCTCATTATATACCATAATACATTGCAGCTTGATTGAAATTCATCATTATATAATTAATACAATTAATATAAATATATAATTAAGGACACTTGTATTGTTGATCAGCCCTATATTTAAAAACGCTTCAAACCAAGCAATTATGACAGAACATGTATATATAAAAAGACATATATAAAAAAGTATATATAATTATCAGTGTGTACCAATAAAAACAAATTAAAATATCAAATTAAAATATCTACACATGTATATGAACATGTCTGTAAATGTATATGCATATGTCATACGATGCCCGACTGAAGAAACTCCAGCTCTATTCAGTCACATACCGTCTGCTCAGAGGTGATCTGTGCCTGACATACAAGGCCATGTCCAACCCGGAATTAATGGACATGCTCCACCTCAAAAAATCCAAATCCACCAGAGCCATGAGAGCAAGAGATTTAAACCTCAACACGGATATAAATAGGACGTGCTGGAGGTACAGATTAATCACCCAGAGACTCCCTACACTATGGAACAGAATCCCAGTCCATGTGAGGCAGAGCCCCTCACTGACTCTGTTCAAGAGAAATCTTGACGAGTGGATGGGAGATCGTAGGTTTACCCCGGTAATCATCTCTGTATCACTGCTGGACAGAGGCACAGCAAACTAATGGGTATAGTATTCTCATCCTAAGGGGTGGTGAAAGCCACACACACACTCTGGCTAGGCTTATAAATGCCCTAGGGCAGATAGCCTAGTATGAACCTATGAACCTATTTCTTGTGAGAATATTGTCGGACTTTCACAATATCCCTGTGGTAGTCCTGTATATGTATACCTTTTCTCCTGAAATGTGAATGCAAACCAATACTGGCTGTCAGGGTGTATCGGTATCGAAAAGAACGCATTGCTGATATCTACCACAGAAAAATATTTCTGTTGAGGTTTTAAATCATTCAACAGAGTGTGTGGGTCTGGCACCGTAGGTGCCCTTGGTATTACTGTGTCATTTACAGCTTGTAAATCTTGGACCATACGCCACTCTCCATTCGCTTTCTTAACAGGAAATAAGGGTGTGTTACATGGTGAATCAGGAGATTCCACCAGCACCCCTTCTTTAACTAAAGCTGCTATAATAGGTTTGATTCCTACCTCTGCATCTTTTCTTAAGGGATACTGTCTTTTCTGTGGTCTAAATGCTGACTGGCATGAGAGTAACTGGTCCCGCTGTACGAATAAGTCCTACATCTGACTTTCCTGTTGACCAAAGAGTTTCTGGTATATTCTGTAAGGCATTCGCTTCCTCCTTTAATAGGAGTGCTAATCAGCTGTCCTTGCTAGACTGCAAGTGCACGGCTGGGTGGGTCTGAGTTATCCAATTCAACTTCTGCCTTTGTATTCCTTGTTCTGACAGTTCTAACTCTGTCTGCTTCTCCCATCTCGTGACTTTTTCTCCTAGGTCTACCCATTTTAAGTTCTTGTCCTTAGTTAAGCTAACATGTGGTAATCGATTAGATTTATAGAGTGCAAAGAACTCCTGGGGCAATGAACAGCTGGCTACACTGTTCCCTTCCATGTCCCAGTACAGATTACGTAATATCAATCTGTTTGCACGATTTCTAAACAATTCTTGCTCATATTCCTTATCAGGTCCTGGTGTATTACAATAATACAGAGTACAGTGCAACAAATGTTGTTTATCAGTGTCAAGGGAGGGGAACTTGCTGATGGCTACATTCATCAACTCTTCGGTCACTGCCAACGGACCAGTCGTAACCAAGTCCTGGCTGTACCAATAAAACATTTCACCCTCCGACTGCACTGCAAAGGTATCAATTTGCCGCTGTGCTTCCATACCCTGCATAGTTGGAACTACTGCTATACCAAATAGCTGCATAAGGTCTCTGCCCAAGAGGTTTACTGGGCATTTTGCAGAAACAACAATTTTTCTTTTCTGGGTCAATCCTGAAACAGGATCAATTATTACAATATTATGGGAGAGGGGCTCCCGATACAGCTGTCCATTAGCTACTTTCACTAGTATGTAATCAGGTGACTCTGAATTTTCTGGCAGTTTGGAGGGATGTATCAGGGTCCGTGAAGCCCCTGAGTCACACAAGAATTTGACTTCCCTCTCTTCTACCAGGAGTGTAACTTCTGGTTTTGTGTCTGCTAAATAGAGCTCTAAGCTCAATAAAGCTAAATCCAATATTTCATTTTCTTCATTATCCGTAACTTCCTGCACTTCCTCTATTTCTTCTGTCACATCCTCTACTCCCTCTATCACATTCTCATTTGTCCTTTCTCTGCTATCCCCTTCTAGTGATTCTTGACTATCATATAGTCAGTCCTCACCCTCCTTGTCTTCCTCCGTGGTTGCCCTCTTGTTTTACTTGCAATCCCTTGCCAAGTGTCCCTTTTTACTGCATTTAAAACATTCACCCCTTTTCTTTCACCCTTCAAAGTCCTCTGATCGCTGATCAGATTGTTTGTTTCCCTGGGCATTTTTCTTGCCCTTTTTCCTAGACTGTACTACATAAACTTCTGCTCCATCTTCTACAAAAAATACTTGGGCTTTCTTTTTCTTTTTGCTATTAAGATGCCTTTCGGCATGCCTAGCATATTCAAGTAGTGACTGTAACCTCCTTGTACGATGATCTACCATGTGCTTTGTAATAAAACTGCTTATGAGTGCAATGCTGCCTTTCAAAAATGCATTCTTTAACTGCTGCTCATATGGGGAATCTTGTGTCTGATCTTCAGGAACCTGCATTCCACAATGGTTATTAAAACATTCTAACAGTCTGACATAATATCTGTCAATAGTTTCACCTTCTTGTTGGATGCATTGATTAATGCAAGTCAAGTCTGCCCTAGGCTTCCATTTCTCAGAGATTCGGTCTGTAAGACCTTTCACTCTGTTGTCTAGCTCTGCGCTGCTATGTGGGAAGGGCCTGAGCGCAGCGTCACGGGGATTCCAGTTGCCACTAATTACGTGCCAATCTGGTCCAACAATTTGTCTGACTACTTTTTCTACCTCTTCTCCATTTAAATTATAACTCAGCCTCATTCCTTGTAAATCTTCTAAGAACTTTCTAAAATTAACCTTTGGATGGGGAATTCCCTCAGTGGCTTTCAGGATGTCCTCCGGAGTCCAGGGTCTATACACTAGAATAGTTGGGTCCTGACCTTCTTGCCCTGCCTGAGGATTAGGCACTTCTATGAGTGGGCATATTTCTTCTTCACTCATAGATCGTGAATTTCTACCCATTGGATATAATTCAATGTCCCCTTTTGAATTACCTGCCCGCGTTCGAGACCTGGTCTCGATGGGATCTCTAATAAACGGTTTTGCTTTTGTAGTGTCTCTATTTACGGTAACAGCAGGATATCACGGGGGTGGACTAACTTGTTCACTTGCTTCATATTCTGGTAAGGGAGGCGGAGGGGCCGATGCTTTTACTAAGTTATTGTCCTCCTTATCTAAAAACATTGCTTTTGAATTATTGCTTTTTTGCTCCCTACGGTTTACTTCCTCAATCCACCTGTGTGCCTGAGGAATTCCTAATTGGCGCTGCTTTTTTACCAGACCTCTGGAATTGGTTTTAAGCTGTTTGACAAGTTTAACAAGTGAGGATTTTTCTAATTTACCGTCAAATTCATACTTATTAACCCATTTTGAGTAGTATTTAATATTATCAGCATGCTGTGACTGCATGTATTTCGCATCTTCGGTTAACAGCGGATTTTGGGGTCTTTTTGTGCAATTATTACCCATTTTGTTCTAACCTTTTAATCGTTATGTAACTCCTTATTTTTAATGTGGTACCACGGATTTTGTTATAGTCTCTTCAGAATGACTGCCTACCTGCTCTGTTTCCCTGATCTATGACAAGACAGTAATCTTTTCTGTCCCCGACTTGTAAAAATACAGTCCTGACAAAACAAAAACCTGTCCTTCAGTCACAGATCAGAAAGTGTCTGGCCTCTTTTGTATGACAATTCAGTCGGAGGGCTTTTCAAATAAGAAGAACCGATGTGGTTTCTTCCCCGTACATTTTCAAGCCACCTGGCCTGTCTGATCCGAGGCAAAGTGAGGATTTCCGGTCCAAAGGACCAATCTGTCAAAGAAAAAAACTTCAAAGACCAATACACGTAAGGTTCAGTTAAGGTACATTTAATAACTTGCTGTAAGGAGACAAAAACATGCAAATGCAGGATTTTGCCTAACTACTAACAGGAAGTATGCTATTCTTATACTGTTCTACAAGACATTGCCTTCTATGGCTGACGTAATCAAACACAACTTTCAGCATTGTTCTACAGCAGATGTTACTCAGATTTTCTGCTGACACAACTGGATTTATGAAAAACATTTTGAGAAAAACAACCTGGCCTTGGTGGGCCCTAGCCCGTTACAAGCTTCTATTGTGTAGTTCTAATACATGTGTTACATTTCAAGATACTTCTCTAACTTAGGCACAAGCAAATGCTGATTGCAGTTCATATTTTCAAGCAGTCTTTGTTCTGATTATCTATAGCTTCTGCAGCTGTGTATTTTCTCACAGCACAAGCGGAACTCCTTGTCTAAGTCTCATAACATTAATATTGTTCTATTCATTATTTTCCTGACACAAGCAGAACTTATCTGCTTTCCTGTAAATTTTCAAAGCATAAGCAATAGCTGTGCATATTTCATGACAATACAAGGTTAGAAAGCTTCTGCAATTCGTACAGATTTTATACAGTGTGAAATAGAATAAATGTGTTAACCCTTTTCAAGCCTTAAATGCACTGAGCATATTACTAATACATACACTAATACATATTTTTCTGACAACCCTGATTTGTAGTGGTCGGGAGTTCCAAGTCTTGGCAATGTTGCTAGCATACAGGGAGTCACCAGAGCTGTAATGGCTTTTGGAGATTGCGATTAGTGCCTTGTTAGTGGATCTAAGTTCTCAGTTATTGGAGTAGAGAATGATCAGGCCTTGTAAGGCTGGAGTTTTGTCAGGTTGTTACAGTCTTTGGTGAGCTAGAAGTTGGTTTAAAGCTAAGGTTTTTGGGAGTTCCAGCCAGGAAAGCTGTTTTAGGGCTTGACAGTGGTTGGTGCCATAGGAGGAGTTTGTGGCGAATTGTGCTATTTTGTTGCAGCCTACTGATAACATGCTTAAATCACTCATTTAGATTAATTAGGACAGGAGAAGCATACAGTAAGGTAGAGGGAAAATGCGTATGAGCTAGGGTATCTTTACTTTTGCTAGGATGTTTTTACATCTGTAAAGAGTACCTAGTTTTTTGTTGACTTTGGTTATTTTATGAGCTATGTGTTTGTCAAATTTCATATTACTGTCAATAATGAACCCTATTAATTTGGTTTGTGTGACAGGGGAGATAGGGGTATTATCTGATGCAGAAATAGAGAACGGGGGGTAGGTACTGCTGCTTTGGAAGGATGGAAGAGCATAAATTGGGTCTTTTTGGGATTTAGTATTATGGATGCAAAGGCTTCTTAGGTCTTGATGTGAAGTTGTTGGAGGGTGGGGCAGAACAGATTAAGGTGGTGTCATCAGCATATTGAACCAGGTTTGCTAGAGGGGTGGCTTTGTGAAGATTATTTGTAAATACAGTGAAAAGTAGGGGTCCTAGGATTGATACTTGGGGTACTCTTAGTTTTACAGGAAGTAGGGGGAAAAGGATTTTTTCCACTGAACAGCTTGTTGGTGTTGGGAGAGATGATCTTGAAACAATAATACAATGGGGATAGTTAGTTTTAATTCTGAGAGTGGTGTTAGAAATTTTGCATGGGAGACTGTATCAAACACCTTTGATAAGTCAAGGAAAACTGCAGACACTAGTTGGCCATTGTTGCATTGTATATTTACTAGGTTAATAAAATGGATGAGTGCAGTGATAGTGCTATCGTTGGGGCAGAATCCATGTTGAGTTTCAGCAAGAATATTGTTGGAGAGGAGATGTGTTAGGATCTAGGTGTGGATACATTTTTCCAGTATTTTAGCTAGTGGGAAAAGTATAACTATAGGGTGGTAGTTTGTTAGGTCAGTGGACGTGCCACTTTTGTGTACTGGTATAATGTAGGATATTTTCCAGAGAAGTGGCACCCTTTGTTCTGAGACTGATCTGTTAATGATTGTAGAGATTGGGTAGGAAATGGCGTTGGCGGTTATTTTGAGGAATTTGGCAGGTAGTTTGTTTACTGCTAAGGTGGTGGGTTTAAGTTTGGTTAGGTGTCTATAGATGGTGCAAGTTGGTACAGGTTGAAGGGTGAAGAAGTTGGCGTTATTTGATGGGTTATATAGTATAGTGGGGGTTGAGGAGAGTGGGTCTGTTGACAGCTTTAGTATAGAGTTAGTAAAGAACTCATTGAATTGGGTGTCTGTGTTCTTAGAGATGGTGTCTATGCTTGGATGAGGAATGGGTAATTTACCTGGTTGGAGAATACTGTTTATAGTGGCCCAGAACTTTTGTGGGTTGGTATTGTGCTTAGTTTGAATTTCACTATAGTATTTTTGTTTGTCTGTTCTGAGTTGTTTTTTTTTTACACTGTTTCTCAGTTTTAAGAATGTTTACTTATTAGGAGTAGTTTTATTTTTGTGCCAAGTGTCCCATGCTTTGTCTCTTTGTTTCATAAGTTGCCTAGTGCTCTTGGTAAGCCATGGGGCATAGATGGTTTTAGTGTGGATCTGTCTTGGTGGAGTAAGTTGTTTGAGAATGCCTAAGAAGATGGTGTTGAAATAGTCAACTGCTTCATCTAAAGGAAGTGTTAAAAGGGGAGAACCAGTTAGAGTGTTTAAGGGCTGTATTAAGGTCATCAGCCCTGAAGGTTTTAGTGTATCTGATGTGTTTAAGAGAGCTAGTTCTTGTGAGTTTAGTTTGGTCTCTGATGCAGAAGGTTGAGAGGTGATCGCTTAGAGTGTCGGGTAGTGTACAGACATTATGAGTGGAAGATGGGCAATTGGTGAGAATCCAGTCTAGTATTTATTCTTTTTTTGCACTTTTGTCTACCCTAGTAGGGGTTTGTATAAGCTGTGAGAATCTGCATATATGATTTAAGGGGTGGGGTGAGTTAAGTGAGGTGCAATCAATATTGAAGTCGCGTAGTATAATGGTTTCATGGGGAAGGGTTTCTGATGCCCAGTGGAGAAGTGATTCTAGGGTTTTGATAATATCTCCTGGAGGGATATATGATCTTAAGATATTTAGCTGTTTTTGTGTATTTAGTCTTACCTTAGCAAGTAGGATTTTTGCATTATTAAATGCAGGGATTTCTATGTTAAATAGTTCAACATTGATGTTGTTCTGATATAGGAGAGCAACTCCACCTCCTCTTTTAGCTGTATGGTCTTTTCATAGTATGCTATAGCCAGGGGGAGGTATTTCTTCATTTTTAATGTGAGGTTTGAGCCATGTTTCTCTGAGGAAGATGATGTCAGGTAACTATAATGCTATGGTTGCATGGAGCACAGTGATTTTGTTAAGGATGCTTCTTATATTATGATTTATTATTAGAATATCAGATGTTTTCTTAAGTAGGGGCTTGTATTGGTTCTAGGCTGATTTGGGTGATTTTTTGGACTTGTTATTGGCCCTGGGTTGGGGTGGATATCACCACTGCATAGCAGGTGAGAGGCAATGTTTATTACGGTTTGTAGGTATTTGGAGAAGGCTAAGTCACATTGTATGGCTACGCTAGATTTGCTTTGATAATGGAAGAGTTTGTAGGGATGTAGGTCATAGGTTCTGTGGTTAAAGAGTGAGGGTGAGATGAGTAAGGAGTAGTTACTGAATGTTGGAGGTGAAGTTGAGGTGGGGTCACTTATGTTGGCGATTGTAATCTTGTTGAAGTAGGATGAGGTTAGATGGGCTGTGATGGTGAATGCTAGTGCTAGAATTATTTGATGGGAGTATATGTTTGGTTTGTTAGAAGTGGTAGGAGTGTATAGAGATAACCCTGTGGAATGTGTAAGAGTCCTGATAGTATATTGGTAGGATGGACTGTAGCAACTTTATGAGTGGGGAGGTACTATGTATAGATTGTGTAATGTGAGAGCAAAGGAGGGGGAGGGGTGGTGGTGTTTGTTTGCATGATTGGCTGAGGGATGGGGGTTATTTGTGGGTGTGGTAAGGTTAGGTATAAAGGAAATGAGCTAGGGGTGGGTGGGAATGGGGGTAAGGCAGGGGAAAAATCCCCTTCAAAGAACATGAAATTGTGTTTTAACACAACATTCATAAACATCTCCATGTTAGTCAGGTCAGTAAGATGGGAGATGAGCAGTTCAGAGTCAGATTGGATGTTTACAGTGAGACAGATAGCCGAGAAGAAGTTAGAGATGAGGAAAAAGGCCAAATGAGCAATCCTAGACTTGGAGAAAGCATACTACAATGTCCCAAGAAAGCTGATTTGGGCAGTCCTGCAGTGGTTCAAAGTCCCAGAAACATTAGTAGAATTAATGCAAGCTATGTAAAGAATTCAATGACTCAAGTACTAACAGTATTCAGTCTCACAGAGGAGCTCCCACTGGCAGTGGGTGTGCATCAGGGCTCAGTTCCTAGTCCTTACCTGTTTATACTAGTAATAGACTACATAAGCACAGATTAGAAGGGGCCAAAGCTGCTGTTTGCAGACAATGTGACATTATAAGCAGACTCTGAACACAAACTTCAGCTAATGATAAGGGAATGGAATATAAAATTTATGGCACATGGAATAAAAATGAGTCTAGACAAGGCAAAGGTCATGGCAGAAAATCATGGAAATCAAAACAAGTTTTAAAATGAGAGAGAAGGGAAATAGCGGGAGATGTTAAACAGCTTTATGTAACTGTGAAGTGTGGTCGAAGAGAAAGGAAATCTGAAAGAGGAGGTCAAAGCAAGAATCATAGGTTCTACAGCCAATTGGTACAAAATTGCAGGAGTAACATGTAACCAAAGAACTCAAAAGAAGCTGAAAAGAAAAGTATACAAAATGGTGGTGTTTTCAGTGCTTCTGTATGGCACAGAAACCTGAACGGTGAAAGCAGAGCAGTTGAGGAAGCTAGAGGTGATGGAGATGAAGTGCCTGGATGGGTGGTAGGATGAATACTGTGGGACAGATGAAGAAATGAGAACATCAGACCAGAAGCCCAGGTAGCTCCTTTTGCAGAGAAGGTCATAGAGAGCAGATTAAGGTGGTTTGGGCACATGTGCAAGGAAGCAGAAGATGATATGATAAGAAGATTTGGGAAATACAGGAAGAAGGGAAGAAGAAACAAGTACATCCAGCCAAGAGATGGATGGATTGCATGAGAATAGACCTGTGACAGTCAGGCATGACTGCTGAAAAAGTAGGAAAGCAGCAATGAATCGGGAGAGGTGCTGACAACTGATGTAGCAGCCTGTCGCCATCTGGAAATAGCGAAAGCAGGTTGATGAATCATTTAGTCACTGCATGACTTGACAGAAGGATTTCAGTAAGCGGAAGTGGTTCTTTTCCCATGCTTGCTGGGGTTTTCCACAATCTTATCATATCCTGATACATACTTTTGAGGAAGGATTTTTTTTAATTGTTCACTCTTCTCTGAACCAATGAACATCTCACAATTATTCTTCTTCCATTGCAACCTTGATGAGATTCCCAAGTTTTGGCCCCAGGCAGTTATATCACGCAACAAACTGCTTACAAAATCTAGTAAGCCATAAGTCTGTTTTATACACAAGGAAGTCAACAATTCCTAAGATATGTTTGAGGTTTCCAGATGAGAGTGTCTGACTTATGGACCATTTGGTTAAATTTTAACCCCAGGAATTTTATTATTATGGATTCTACCAGTTATCAAGGCACGGTGACAGTGTATGTGCAATGTACTATATTATACATCAAAATCAAGCTCTATATTTTGATTGTTTACATGTTTACATGGGTTCTGTGTTTTTATTTTCCTAAAGAAAATAATATAGTATTTCACATAAAAAGTGCCGTGTGTGTGTGTGTGTGTGTGTGTGTGTGTGTGTGTGTGTGCGTTTGTGCGTTTGAGCATGTGTGTGTGTGTGCGTGTGTGCGTGTGTGTGCATATCTATATCTATATAGATATACATGTACTTCACATAAGCACACACAAACAAACATGTATTTATTTATGGAAGCATAACCTTCTATCAAAATGGAAAGTAGTTGATCTAACAATGATTGACTTTCTGTCTAAAATGTAAACATCACTCCACAGAGGATTGAACAAAAAAAAATTACTGAGAGCTTTTTTGAGAAGAAGGTATTTAAAGTTTTAAGTGGGCTGTCTGAAGACAGCTATGTTCTTTCGGTATAAGCAGTTTCTTGCTTACTTGTTTGCAGATTTTTCTAGTTTCAAGAGTAAGAAGACATTAAGTGAGGCCACGGTGGTGCAGTGGTTAGCTTTGTCGCCTCACAGCAAGAGGTTCTCTGGTTCGATCCTGGGCTGGGGTACCTTCTGTGTGGAGTCTGCATGTCCTCCCTGTGGTCCCGTGGGTTTCCTCCGGGTGCTCCAGTTTCCTCCCACATCCCAAAGATATGCTGTAGGTGGATTGGACACTCTAAATTGGCCCTAGGTGTGAGTGTGTGCATGTGTGTGCCTTCTGTGGAAGGTTGGGTGCTGGGCTGGCAACTCGACACTGTAAAACTCCACTGCCAATCATGAGCAGACAGCTGATCTGCTGTGGCGAGCCCTAACTGGGAAAAGCTGAAAGAAGAAGAAGAGTAAGAAGACATTTACTTGTCTTAGCACATTAGAAATGGATAACTCAGTAACTATATGAAAATTTAGTGACTTATCAAATGCACACCTTTGTATTTTGAATGCTTTAATTGGTTCAATGAAATGCCCAAGGAGGCCTGAAATTTTAAGTGTAGAGTATTCGCTGAAGTCACTGGGCTGTTCCATATGTGTTAGCTTTGGTCCTGTCAATGCTGAATGCCAGCTTATTGTTCCGAAATGAAGCATAAACGCCATTCGAGTCATCCTAACTCTTCAGAGTACATTAGAATTTGGAAAGGAGTTGAGTAGCAATTGATTGTCAGCATACAGAATCCTGTTGTGATCTGGAAGGTTCTGAGAAGAGAACTGATGATGACGAAAAAAAGCATGAGGACAAAAACCTATTTCTTGGCAGACTTCGGCTTGTTGGCTGGCCATATTGGTAAAGGCATGAATGCTATGTTCAGTGAAATAAATTAAGAACCAACAAAATAATTTGTTACCAAAGCATAGAGAGAGAAGCCTGTTTTGGGGAAGTGAGTCAATAATCAACTAAATCAAATGCTTTTTTAGACATACCAGTTAAAAAGGGTTTTTTTTCCTAATTTTAAAAATGATGTTGGTGGCTTTGGAAGATGGCAGTGGATGTACTGGTTTACACAATGCTGAGGTGGGTAAGTACGTTGTTTTACTGGAAGAGTTCAATGACATAAAAGCAGAGATTTGGTTTGGGATGAGGTTATCTTAAAATAATATTTAATACTGCAGACAATTTAATATATACGCTTAACACTGCATGGAGCTTTTCCTCTTTCGGTCTCTACTGAAACATGAAATTGCCCCAGATGGACTACCCCCAAGTGCTGGACTCCTGTATGCAAGTTTTAATACTCACATCCACCATCTTCCCATTATTGAGGGTACAACTTTTAATACATATGGCGACGACATGTTTGGATACGGTTTGTCCAAAACGTGGAGGAGTCATGCCGCTGATTTATGAAGGAACTTGGAAGATTTGTCTCGAAGCTAACGGCTAGAATAAATCCACATGGAAATTGGCTATAGCAATGTGACGGAGCAAAACCCAGTTGTAAGACCCAGCAGTTCCAAAATCTGCATTCAGGTTACATGGGCTCGCATCCCTTTCACCTTACATATTTCCTCTCAAACCTTGAGGCCTCTACTCACACAGTCAGGTGTATCTAAAAAGTAATATTTATTGAGCTGTATCTTATTAACACTCTCATTAGTGCTTCAATTTTGTTTTCGCCCTCTTTATACCCACCACTGACATACCTCCTGTCATCTCTACTTGCTGCAGACTATACCTTTCACTTCCCCAATACTTGTCACAGTTGTACAAAGTTGTAGCATTTAACATAAACAAATGGATTTATCTTCTGTTTCCTACTCAGTCTTTTACAAATTATGTTTTAGCTTCCTCTGATGTTTTATGTAGCTAAGACTTAACTAGAGCTTGACAACCCTATCTTAAGAAGTTTTGTAAGTTTATGTTCCTGCAGTAACTCTC
Source organism: Protopterus annectens (assembly GCF_019279795.1). Classification (NCBI taxonomy): domain Eukaryota; kingdom Metazoa; phylum Chordata; order Ceratodontiformes; family Protopteridae; genus Protopterus; species Protopterus annectens. Next base: position 575,499,499 of record NC_056730.1, on the reverse strand, counting down.
ATCTGGCATATGTGATTTATTACAGGAAATTGTACGTTATCTTGAGATATCTACTTCTTGCTAAATATTTTTCTTTAGTAACTCAAGCCTCTTAGTATATAACTTTATCTAAAAGTATGTAGCAAGGCAAGTACTTTAGTATACAGAGTTTTAACACTGTATGGATTGTTTCCTCCTCAGCTCTTCCCTGAAACATGGAGTCACCCCAGCTGGACTGCCCCAGTTAATAATAGTTAAGGTGTTTCCTTTACAAACACAGGATGCAGGGTTTGATTCTTAGATGGGATCACTGACTAGGCTTAAAATGGCCCACAAGGGCAGTTAGCCTAGTACTGACCTATGAACCTGTAATTACAACAGTAAATCCATTTTAAAGTGTTAAAAAATAAAGCGTATCTGTGTTGCTGCTCGTGTGCACCCATAAAAGGAACTAAGTAATCAGTGTCAAGCTGGACTTACATTACATGTTAACAAAGCAGAGACACAGAAATTGTGTCGTCGATTCAACAATGTACGTCAGTCCAAAACTTCTGTTAAATCCACTTTTTGTGGGGTGGTAGTTGACATTAAATCTGAATGCAAAGAGTGTATATAACTATGGCTTTCAGAGTTACAAACAACTGTAGAAATGACATGGGAAAACAGCACGTGAAAGACACGTATGAGCAGGATGTATTAGATATAAAACCCTTTTAAGATGTCGAGAAACTTTTGTGAGAAAAAGAAAACCAAGCAACATATAGCATTGATAACCATAAACAAACTGAAGGTAGACGCATTTATAACCATAAGTAAACTGAAGGCAGACACATTGATAACCGTAAGTAAACTGAAGGCAGATGCATTGATAACCATAAGTAAACTGAAGGCAGATGCATTGCTAACCATAAGTAAACTGAAGGCAGACACATTGATAACCATAAGTAAACTGAAGGCAGACACACTGATAACCGTAAGTAAACTGAAGGCAGACACATTGATAACCATAAGTAAACTGAAGGCAGACGCATTGATAACCGTAAGTAAACTGAAGGCAGACAACGTGCTGCAGTCTCCATCGTTATGCAACACTTCATCACAACTGGAACATATAGCATTGATAACCGTAAGTAAACTGAAGGCAGGCACATTGATAACCATAAGTAAACTGAAGGCAGATGCATTGATAACCATAAGTAAACTGAAGGCAGACACACTGATAACCGTAAGTAAACTGAAGGCAGACGCATTGATAACCATAAGTAAACTGAAGGCAGACGCATTGATAACCATAAGTAAATTGAAGGCAGACACATTGATAACCATAAGTAAACTGAAGGCAGACACATTGATAACCATAAGTAAACTGAAGGCAGACGCATTGATAACCGTAAGTAAACTGAAGGCAGACAACGTGCTCCAGACTCCATCATTATATAACACTTCATCACAACTGGAACATATAGCATTGATAATCATAAGTAAACTGAAGGCAGACGCATTGATAACCATAAGTAAACTGAAGGCAGATGCATTGATAACCGTAAGTAAACTGAAGGCAGACACATTTATAACCATAAGTAAACTGAAGGCAGACACATTGATAATCATAAGTAAACTGAAGGCAGACACATTGATAACCGTAAGTAAACTGAAGGCAGACACATTGATAACCATAAGTAAACTGAAGGCAGACACATTGATAACTATAAGTAAATTGAAGGCAGACACATTTATAACCATAAGTAAACTGAAGGCAGACATATTGATAACCATAAGTAAACTGAAGGCAGACGCATTGATAACCGTAAGTAAACTGAAGGCAGACAACGTGCTCCAGTCTCCATCGTTATGTAACACTTCATCACAACTGGAACATATAGCATTGATAATCATAAGTAAACTGAAGGCAGATGCATTGATAACCGTAAGTAAACTGAAGGCAGACCACAATAACTCAAGACCAATAAAAATGATATAAAAATCCAGGCCACTAACGAAGGTGAAAAATCTTTATAAATCCACAGATGAGCGCTTTCGTCTGACAACAAGACTTCTTCAGATCTGAAGAAGTCTTGTTGTTAAACTGATGGCAGACACATTTATAACCATAAGTAAACTGAAGGCAGACGCATTGATAACCATAAGTAAACTGAAGGCAGACACATTGATAACCATAAGTAAACTGAAGGCAGACAACGTGCTCCAGACTCCATCGTTATGTAACACTTCATCACAACTGGCTCGCAGAAATGACCTACCAGGAAGGGGGACTCACATAAGGTCATATCCATGGTTGTAGAGTAATTTTGTTCTTGTGCATTACTTAAGGGGTACAAGAATTTTAAAGTATCCAGAAAATTAGGAAGAAGCAAATATGGGTGTCTAACACAAGAAGGAGGTAGTGCAGTGACATTTAAGAAATATTTGGCAGTTTAAGGACAGGATAGCTGTCCCTTGTTAAATCCTGTTCATTACAGCCATGTTAACCTTTCTTGCATATTCCTAACACTTCAGGTTCCACTGTGGCGTCTGCATTACGGTTAAGTGAGGCAACCAAGCAGAATCCCTTTGCAGCTCCTTACTCTGGATGCATGGAAAACTATGGTCATATGTTAAACCTTGTTAGAGCTTGATAATACCTTCAAAATACTGCTGATCTTAGGAGGCACAGACAGCTTGGCATGCTTATGGGAGGCAGACCTGTGGAGTACAGTATGCTATTTCATAATGTATGCCATCAGAGAGAGAAGATGCATGCACCCGCTTTATGTGGACCCAGACTGCAGCTATCAAAAATGATTGCAGTAAAGTGAGAAGATGTTTTCCAAGTTTGGATACATTGAAAGGCCACTGCTGCCATTTCCCTGGTAAGAGTTTCTGGACATTATTGTTTATTGTGAAAGGCTAAGAAGAGCTTCAAACCTCTTTTCATGCAACAAGAAAGCACCCCTCCCCAATGATATGTCGAACAGCTACAGTCTATTGTGTGAAACATTGCAACCTAGGCGGTTTGTTGCTTCGGTTATTCTACTCCCATCTACTCATTTATGTACCTGTTTCCCCTGAAAATCTCTCCCAGAATGCTCTGGAACCACAGAGCACAAAGGTGCAAAGAGGCCACCATTTAGTGCTGTAACTGGTCTGCACAAGTCCGCTGCTTTCTGAGTAGTCTGAAACTCACAGGCACATTTATTTATGGGTTTACTTTGTTTTTAGTTAGCTAGTTATTTAGTTAGTTATTTAGCTATTTATGTATTTATTTACTTATTACTTAGTAACCAGGAATGCGGGCTGGTCTGAACACACTTTTCAGCCACAATCCAAAGGCGTAGACTCACAAAGTGATTACCATGTATATTCAAAATTATTCAGAATTATAAATATGCGACCTGAGAAGACAAAGAGCAGGATAATTTCAAATAAGTATGGAGTATGCAAACACAAATAAATCAAAAGAAGAGGTATTTGTAATCTTAATAAAATAAACAGTACACAGAGTGCAGCATCATGATTTTGCTGCCAGCCACTTCACTGCTTAGGATGTTCACAGAGGGCAGTTTTGAACTCAGGGAGTGATACAAAGTCCTTATTTGGGATGGAAGTTTGGCTAGGGCTAGGCCTAATCAAGAGAATGACAGTTCTCCAATACCTGATTTACAAGGCCATCATAATGTAATAGTCTGTTCTTGGGTATTTCTTCCTGAGTATACCTAGTCTCTGAGTGGATGTTTCCTTTTCAGAGCTAGACAGTTACTCCTTGTATTATTTTCTATAGACTAGTAACCAGAAGATAGGTTGTTCACTGTGAATCAACACCATTTTAGCCTCTGTAAATGGACAACAGTGTCATCAAGTGTGAATCTGCAGATTTTACTTTCTGTAATCCACAGCCTTTATGTATTTTATGCTGAGTAAAAGGTCAGTTGTGGCAGCAGCTCATATTCATTTAGGAAAGTGGACATTTTGGAAAGGGCAGTGTGGGCTGTTAGAGAAAGCAGGTAAGATATTCTATGGCAGAGTTTAAGTTGAGAGAGTATTTTTTTAGTGATTTTGTTTATATGGCTCAAGGAGGTCAGACAGGAAGCGAGGGTAACACCTAGGTATTTGTATTCTGACAAATGGGGGCTAATGCAGTTTATCTATAATGACAATATGAGGTATACTCAACAGGCATACCTATACCCACAGGTGTACTGAAGCAGGTTTACCCCTAGGGATGGACATATGGCTACATTCAGGTATACTCAACAGATGCATACTTCCTTACAGGTATACATGGCAGGTATATCTCTAATCACAGACATACCTAGCAAGTATCTTTCTACTCCTAGCTTACTCAGCAGGTGTATCCTTGTTAGTAGGTGTAGTCAAGTAGATATATCCTTATTTAAAAATATCCCCTACACTCAGGTATGTGGTATACACACACACACACACACATATATATATATATATATATATATATATATATATATATATATATATATATGTGTGTGTGTGTGTGTGTGTGTGTGTGTGTGTGTGTGTGTATATATATATATATATATATATATATATGTGTGTGTGTGTGTGTGTGTGTGTGTGTGTGTGTGTGTGTGTATATATATATATATATATATATATATATATATATATATATATATATATATATACCTGTATGCAGATATATCCCTAGAAAGGTACACTAGGCAGGTATTCCCCTATGTACACGTGCACATTCCCCTATGCACACGTGCACTGAATAGGTATATTCCTATCAGCAGGTATACTTGACAGGTATTTATCTATTTACAGATATAGTTAGAATGTATGTACCTGTTCACAGGTATAATCCTTTTCTTGGTAGTCAGGAGGTCAGGTATTTTTCACTGTGTCAAATCAATCTGGACAGTAACTTCTACTCAACATACAGAATACTGTCTTTTATCATACTGAACTGTACACAAATGAAACCTTTAACTGACTTACACAACGTCTAGGTGCCAAACAGGTGTTACCATACCTCTCAGTTTCTTTGCCTGAGAATTCTGGACAAAGCCAAAAGTAAATGGGGGGGGGGGGGGGGGCTGCAAAGGTCCAAAATCAGGGACAAATTTCATCCAATAAATTAATAAGACAACAGGTTTTGCATCAACATGCATTTCTGAACAATAAAAAGTATGAAACTCTAATGACATCACTATTGACTGACTGTTATCCTCCGCCATTTACCTGAAGGGCAAACATTTTATGAGGGGCAGGGTAAAACTATGAGACAAAATCAGGGCACAGCTGAGAGGTATGGACAGTGTCGGACTGTGTCACTGTCTTGACATCATGTGATAAGGTGAATGTTTCTTAAATGTTTTATATAACACAGTGTTGGCTATTCACCTGTTATGTATCCACGACTGCTTTTTTTGCCAGGCTTAAACACCTAATGCTCACGTCCCCCATTTGGTTTCCTGTACTCCAGATTCAATGAGTATGTATTGCTCTGTTACTCTCATTCTGTTGTACTACATGTTCCTTTTATCCTTGTACATTCATCTGTAATGCAGTAATATCTTTATGCACAACTCTGCAATAAACTGGAAATGATGTTAGGAACTGGGCCTCCAAATAAATATACCTAGACAGAAATTCTAAACCTACCACCCTAGAAAACAAAAATGGAAAGAAACTAAGGGTAATGCTGCTCAATGCCAGAAGTCTAAATCTCAAAATGCACGCACTCGAGGCCCTTCTCAGTATGGAGAACATCGATGTCTGTGCTGTGACTGAAACCTGGTTCAATGCTCCTGAGAGCACCCCGGCACTATCAGGTTTTACCTCATATCATGCGTTCTGGCCCCAAAACCCGGACCACACCACAAAAGGAGGGGTTGTATCCATATTCATCAAGGATACCCAAACCTCCAGGTTGGTGGCAATGCACGAAGCATCGGAAACCATCCAGGTGCAATTAACCATAGGCAAAACTGCTCTACAATTTGTAGCATGCTACAGGCCACCCTCTCAAACTCAGGAACCCCACACAGCCTTCCTGAAGACACTGGAGGGTATAAATGTATCTCCAAACACCATTATATTGGGTGACTTCAACTACCCGAATATAGACTGGGAACATTACTCAAGCCCCAACTTTCTAGCCCAAAGGTTCCTGGAGTTCATAAATTCAAATGCCATGGAACAACTAGTCACCGTTCCCACAAGAGGAAAAAATATACTAGATCTGATCATCACAAACATGGGGACAAAATGCTCCACACCGGAAGTATATCCCTCATTGGTGAGATCAGATCATAAACTAATCTCACTGGAAATCCACATCCCGCCCCCACCCCAAACAAAAAAGACCACAGTGAAGAACTTCTCTAAAGCAAACTTCACACTACTCAAGACTGGTGTGGTATCTTTCAAGGCCCCCGAGCCAGTGGAAACCACAACCCAAGCTGCGGAAGCCCTTACAAATGCCTTCTATGAACACCTCCAGGACTGCATGGATCAGGCAACCCCTAATAAAACCAAGACTCTTTCCACCAAGGGCAAACGTCCAGTCTGGTGGACCCCAGCCATAAACAAACTTTACAATAAGAGGAGAAAGCTGTTACATGATAGAGCAAAATCCATAAAAGAGAAGACACCCTTGATCATTATTAGTAAAAAAATACGAGCACTCATAAAATCATCCAAGGCCAACTTTGAGAGAAAAATTGCCACAGATTCAAAAGACAATCATAAGGCCTTCTTCAGCTATGTTAGAAACCTGGGTGGAAACTCCCAGATATGCTCAGAATTAGTCCAAAATGATACAAAAATCACTGAACCCACAGACATTGCCAACATACTGGCAGACAGGTTCAGTGCAAACTTCACCCCCCTCTCCCCCCCAAAAGGAGAGATAACTATCCCAGCGGAGTGTAGCCTCGCAGACATCTCAAATGCACAGGTGAAAGCTGCTCTCTCTAAAGCTAAAAACACAGCATTAATGGGACCGGATGGTGTCCACGGCTGTGTGCTACACGAACTCAATGAGGAACTAAACCCGCACATAAGGCAGCTGTTTAATCTTAGCCTTACCACAGGATACATGCCCAAGGAGTGGCGTACGGCAACTGTGGTCCCACTCCACAAAGGTGGTGCCTCTACGGACCCTGGTAATTACCGCCCCATAAGCTTAACAAGCCTGGTCTGCAAAGCTATGGAGGGGATCATAATGGAACTCATAAACAAAGACATAGGGGACTTGCAGACATTGGACCCGACCTAGTTTGGCTTTGTCAAGGGCAGATCATGCCTTTTGAACTTGGTCGACTTCTTCGAAACAGTCACCAAGGCCATTGATGAGGGAAAGGCAGTCCATACAGCCTACCTTGACCTTGCAAAAGCTTTCGACACAATACCCCACTCGGGTATTATAGAAAAACTTACCAGCTTAAATGTAAACCCATATGTCACAAGATGGGTTGCAAACTGGCTAAAGGACAGAACCCACAGGGTTAGAGTTGCTGGCGCCATGTCAGACTCCAAGCCGGTCACAAGTGGTGTCCCACAGGGCTCAGTCCTTGGCCCCCTGTTGTTCGGCATCTACTTCTCAGAAGTACTGGCAAACATAGGAGGACTATGGCTGACAAAGTTTGCAGATGACTGCAAACTGGGCGCCATAGTGGAAAGTACATCGGACACAGATATCCTTCAGAGGGCTCTCACGGAAACTGATAGCTGGTGCCAGAGCCATGGCCTGAAGTTAAATGCCAAAAAATGTATAGTCATACCCTTCGGGAAAAACAAGGTAACCCCAAGCTACCATATAGGTGGAAATCCACTAAGCACAGAAGAGGTTATCAGGGACCTGGGGACCCAGGTTGACAGTGGCCTTTCTTTTGACACTCACATTGCTAAAGTATTTAGAAAGACCTTCTACATTGCCCACCTAATCATGAAGGGATTCACATCCAGATCAAGTGAGGTCATTGTTCCCCTGTACTCTTCACTTATCAGACCAATGATCGAGTACAATGCCCTATTCGGGATGTATCTCACCCGACACCTGTAGCAATTGGAGAGACCCCAAAAGTTCCTCACCAAAAGGATAAAGGGACTCCAAAATCTGTCATATGCTGCCAGACTGAAGAAACTCCAGCTCTATTCAGTCACATACCGTCTGCTCAGAGGTGACCTGTGCCTGACATACAAGGCCATGTCCAACCCGGAATTAATGGACATGCTCCACCTCAAAAAATCCAAATCTACCAGATCCACTAGAGCAAGCGACTTAAACCATAGCACGGATATAAATAGGACATGCTGGAGGGATAGATTTGTCACCCAGAGACTCCCTATGCTGTGGAATAAAATCCCGGTCCATGTGAGGCAGAGCACCTCGCTGGCTCTGTTCAAGAGAAATCTTGACCGGTGGATGGGAGATCGTAGGTTTACCCCGGGAATCATCTCTGTGTCACTGCTGGACAGAGGCACAACAAACTAATGGGCACAGTATTTTTTAACATAAGGGGTGGCGTAAGCCACAAAACTTTGGGCTAGGCTTATAAATGCCTTAGGGCAGATAGCCTAGTATAAACCTATGAACCTATGAACCTAAACAACAGAAAGAAGTTATCAAACAACAGAAAGAAGTTATCAAATAGTAAACTAAGGTCTGTGATCTTGCTAACTGTGACACATTTCTGACACTGGACTACAGGGATTCACCTCTTTTAAAGTATAAAACCACTGAAGATAAAGGAAGCTTTAAAACACATATCAGTGAAATACCAGATAAACAATAAATGTCACTTGTGCAAATCTGATAATTTAATTAGATGCACCTTCTTTTTATCTTATTTCAAGTGCTGGGGAGGAAAACAAAAATTACCAATAAAAGGTAGCAACAGATCTGGAATAAACCCTAAACCCAAATGTCTGCATCAGATTGGTGATACACAAAACTGTGATCAGAAGATTGAAATAAGATATTTTACTTTTATTTTTTTTATTTTACATGAAGGACAGTCTATACTGTGTCTACTTTTGAAACAGAGTGCTCAGATCAGTGTAATCTGAACATCCAAGACACACAGGAAGAAGATTTTACATAAAATTATATTAGTATTAGGCACTTGACAAAATGAAAGGGTTTGAATTGATTTTTTTTCTGAAGAATATGAACACTAGAATATACATTATAATTTTTCTGATTAAATTAACACAGTTCTGTACAAAATTGCGAGTGTGAGGGGTGACACTGAACCAGTGCTTAGAATGGTCTCCCTTTAAATGGAACAGCCCTGACGTAACGGCTTTCAAAAGACTTTTTAGGGTCCCTCTGAATGAAAATGCTATTCTACGTCTTCATATAAGAAATAACATTAAACAGACCTGACAGATTTGCACATATACTTTCACCAGAGGGAAAAAATAATGTTTTTGTTTTTGCATTCACACCACAATATTCGCAAATAAGCAGTGTGTCCACCACACAGCTTTACCATGGAGATTACACAGATTCCATAAACACACACACACACACTCATATACACACACGTGCGTACTTTATGAGAGCTCTTCAAATGCAGCCTGTGATTGTCCCAGAAGTATTTTAACTTGTCTTAACTCATCAGATCACAAAAACTAAACAGATTTCATACAGCAAGTATAAGAAATGCCATGCTCAGATAATTGCCCCAGGATAGTACAAGGTGCTGTAAAACAAGCCCTTCTCATATAAAACTATATTTGATCTTTTCGCTGGCTATAATTTCTAGATAAGTACTATGGGAGATAATAGACATTAAGGGTGTATACATTTCTAACATATCCCCCAGAAACACTCATGTAATTCCCAAACAAGGAATATTTGCTATTTTTGCAGAGTAAACAAGCATATTATTGTGTGTCAAGTCTTCTGTGTCGGTTAATTGCAACAGTGCATACTGATGCAAGTATGAAACCTGAAGCAACTGTCACTGCTGTTCAGAAATCTGCAGTGCAGCTAATCTCGGAGTTGGAAATGTTCCCCACCCTGTGATCAGTACAGGAAATTGCATACCATGATTAAAGTTCACATCAGAGTCAATCCACCCCCACCAAAAAAAACAACAAAAAAGTGACCTACAAGAAATCATGTGCATGCAGTATAAATTTTCATCAGAAACAATGCATCTAACTTATATACCTTACATTTCATTCTCCAGCCTGCCGTATCCATCTGCAGTTAAATGCTGTGCAGGGTGGTGATTTTAAGTAATGTACAGATTGGCTACAGATGATGTCATCATTTTCACAGCAGAATCAAAACAATCAATTGGCTACCAGCTGAGGCAAAGCCTCGGGCTCTTAAAGACACAATGTCTCATAGGGACTTTCCAAAGTCATGCAGTCCGTCATTGAACTGTATTAATGTTGTGCTCTGTTTGTCTTGGAGAAACTGTCATGTTTTGTAGTGAAAAAAAAAAAAAACATAATAAAGAAGTGTGCATGTAAACAGATAGGTAGCTCCATGTGTATGTGCTGAAATTATATGACTTTTATTGGAAGAAATCACACTGCAGAATGAATGGTCCTGATAGGCAGGCCAGCCACATATTTGTTTGTCATACAAAAAGTACGGACATAGCCTAGGCCATTTCCTGTAATGGTACCACTCAACTGTCCAGATTTTCACAAAATGTCTAGATTTTTACCTCATATTTTTGGTCTATCTGTCATAAAATTTGTGGTTTTCTGGCAAATCACAGAGGATTGAAGTTACTAAATACTGTAATAACATAAATTTGAGTTTCAGACATTATATCCTTCAGAAAATGCATGCTAACATAAATCGTGTTATTCTAGTGACTTTCTAAGTTTATAAGAGCAATATGTAAAATATGTCCCTATTTTTAGACCTTTGCCCCAACCCCCTTAATTTCAGGCTTTGTCTAGATATTTTGTGCTAAGAGGTTGAAAGATACAAATGAAACAATTACAGATCGTACATAAATGCTAAATATATACAAAACCATTTTCTTATACACTTGTTTAACATGAAGAAATGCAATATGACGGAAAGAATAGACATTAACATTCACTTGTCCCCTCAGTACATACTGTTTCAGTCTTTTATACAAACCAAAAATCATCCCCAGGCAACTTTCTTTCTCAATTTACTATGCTGTTTACTGGATTTGGAGCAGTAAGTCCAGCTCTGCACTCCTCCACTTATAAGATAGCACAACATTGTTCTAAAAACTATACATTTCGCTTGAATTTACACTTTCTTTTTCTCTACTACAAAGGTGGTGAGACTGAATAACCATATAAACCTCAGCATGGATTTCATTCTGATAAAGCCAGAATAGCTTGTATACCTTTTACAGGTATGTGGGAGTCTAAGAGAGTAACTAATGTAGCTTTTTTTTACATTTGAAAGTCTTTGATAACTTGCTTTGTGTGAATTGATAACATAAGAAAACATATGGCCCTTTTAATTTTACTCATTTAAGAGTATGTGTCCAGTATGGATCACAATGTTAATCTTTGTGGATATTTTAGCAGGCTTGTTGCATAAATGCGAATGAACCTGAGTGCTTTCCTTGGCCATGCATTGTAACTTGAAATAGTCATTGCACCATAGTCAATAAATTAACAGATTAGATAACTGCAGAGCTTCACTGAAAACACATGTAGTGGATGAACCCAAAATGAAAGACAGTGATTCATTATGCATAGAAAAATAAACTAAATCAAATAAAGAATGGAATGTTAAACAGTTATCTAGAGAAGAGGGCAAATGTAACATGGATGCAGTGTACCGCTCATATTAAGCTGCTAAATGGAGAAGCCAGAGACATGGGTTTGGATTCCATCATCTCCCACTTATATACTGTCAGGCCCTAATCACGCCATTTAATTTGTTTGTGTGTCTGTCCGGTCTGTATAGTAAGCTGAAAGTTTTAATTTCATGTTAAAGAGAGAGAGAGTCCCTTAATCATAAGCTGTCATATGGACTTCTAGTATAGTGCTCTGATAGAACAAGGGTCTCCTAGGTTGTTGCCCCAGTGACTAATGCTCTTTAGGTGGTAAAACCAGGGGTTACTGTCAGCTTTTATTAAAAGAAGAAGGGGATCCAAAGCTGCCCCTTTTGATGCCATGTTTCCAGCATAAAATAGAGGCTAAAACCAATAAATTAGGCAACCGAAAGAGAAAGGTCTGCAACCTAGAGATCACATGGTTAATTCCAGTAAGGAAAGTGTTATAATGGAGAACCCTCTCTCTAAACCCACAGAACAAGAGTCGTAAGAATTCACTGGACATCATATTAAGTGAAATACAAATTATGAATGGGAAGATGGCTAACTTTATGCTCACAGCTGCTTCTAGAAATGCTGAAGCTGATGAAGTGCTCATGGAACCCACCCTCTGATGCTCTGTTGCAGCTGGGCAAAGAAAATAAACCCCTTAAAGATCACGTGCAAAGTAAATAATTGAATACAACATTTGGGCTCAGTTTCACATTTTTTTGCGACAGTCGCTAATGACTAGTGGCTGTTCTAATCCTATTGTCACATAAAATAATGGTTTTATGTGAAAATATGAATTTAAAAATGTGCCTTTTATCCTTCTGGATATGTAGCTGTAATGGGTATTGCCATTTGTTGGGTTGGAAGCCTTCCTTTCTCAACTGCTGTATGTGGATTTTTTTCAGTTATAACTTAATGTGTGTGTGTGTGTGTGTGTGTGTGTGTGTGTGTGTGTGTGTGTGTGTGTGTGTGTGTGTGTGTGTGTGTGTGTGTGTGTGTGAGACAGAAGAGAGACAGCTGGTATTCCCGTGTAAGTACCCATTTCCACTTTTATTAATACAAGTACTTGGCTAGGGAAAGTGGGTGTGTTATTTTTTTAATTATGAAAACAAAGTCTGATATATTGACTTCAGCAGCAAACACAAACTAAGAGTCAGTCAAGTAAGGCAACAAAAATATAGTGACTACAGCTGTACTGCTTCATGTACTTAGTTGTTTCAACATATCTGATGTCTGACTTTGTTTTTTTCCTTTTCTTACACAGTAGTGCCTATCAATGGCAAATACCTGCACCCCCAACGTTGTGTCAACAGTATATAATGTTTGGTGACATTGGCATGACAGCATCATGAGGCAAGTTCACACAAATTGCCAGTTTCTAATCATATTTCAAAGTGGAAAAATGAAATATTTTACTGATGTCTGCAAGTTTAGAATTGAAACATAAAGTCTGTGAGAGCAGCAGCTTCAGCTAGAGCATTCCATTGCATATGATCTATAACAACTGAGCATCAAATCTGGAAATAAAACTGGGTACTCTGTAAAAAAAAAAACTGACTGAGGATCATGAGCGGAAACAAAAACGTGTAAAAAACCTGACATTGAGGATCGTGCGAGGAAACAAAAACATGTGTTATTGTCCCAGAGATGGTGGATGGAAGGTATTGTGTATAATTCATGGTACAACACTTTCCTCAATTTATAAGATCTCTCTAAAAGTTGAATCAGAATTGAAAGGGCCTAGTATAACTACAAACTTATACATTAGAATAACAGTTGCTATCAGTGATCTGGCAGCTAGAAATAATCTGCAAGGTCCGTAACTGTATGGTCTTTACTGACAATGGATTATTCTGGCATTACCAAGCAGAGGCGAACACAATTTTGGGAGGGGGGGTATCCATTTCAGGAGGGGGGTATGCGTGAGATAAGAATAAGAAGGCTTGACTTTAGACTTCATTTTTCTGCATTCTTTAAAATACTAATCCCATCAAAGGCATGAACAGTCAATGATCCACATGATGTGGTAGTCATTCTGGAAACTTTAAACTCAGAACATTCAGTCCAGGTGGAAGAATAAGCCGACTGTGTAAGAAGAGGGACCAGACAGAGCCGAGTAAAGGAGCCAGTCATTGAGACTCATTACCAATAGTCGTATAACAGCTGATCTTTAAGGCAAAGCATGTGCTCACACATGGCAAACACATGCAGAAACAGCTGAATGTGGGGTGAGGGTGGGGGTTGACGGGTACACTAGAAACAAAGGAACAGCTAGCACCCTCACATGCACAAATGTGATACGGAAGAATAGTATAGGTACCATTTTACTCTTCTGACTGTGTTCAAGATCAGACTATTAACATGACTTTTCACTGCAATGGAGCTAGAATATTACTTGTAAGGAAAGTGCAGTCTCCTGCTATGTAACTTCTTTTAAAAAAGTAGTCCAGTTCTGGCACATTCTGATACTGTGACACAGGCTGAATTATTGAATAATCATCAAATTAAATTAAAAAGTTGAGTTTTTGTAAATGTTCTGTACATTAAATTAACACAGTACTACTCTGACTATAGATTTTCCCATCTTTTAACAGCCTGAAGAATAATATAGCTAATCTCCTTTTTCTTTTCTGACAGCAGCCCCTGCTTAGAATTCCTCTGTCATGTGACTTATACTGGCCAATGACAGTAAATGGCTGTTTAGGGCATTCTCTAAATAAAGACACTGCCAATCTTCAACCAATAGTCTACATGCATTTCAGTCACAATGTACTTAATGCAGGCAGCTGGATGGTTGGATCAAGCCAGGGAGTGAAACAACTCACCACTACATCAGTTATCAAGGAGCCTCAGTCCTCACTACTGGCAACAGTGGTGGACATACACTGGGAGGATAACAGGTACACACACAGTATTTCCAGATATAGCTTTCTGCATCATGTTATTTCCCTTAAGAGCACACAGAGACCATAGTCAGCCTGGGGCTGGTTTCTCCCTCTTTCTCCAGATCCCCAGTAAGATTCCACACTGGCACAGCTATAGAGTTGAGATCGCAGCTGAGTGGCCAAGCCAAGACCTCAAGCACCCTTTCTGTCCAGTCAGTGCTTTGTGTCACTGCCCACATAGCTGGCACACACACTCTTTGATGTTTGATTTACATAGACACACACACACACACACACACACACACACACACACACACCTCAGAAAGACTGGCACATGTTTACTAGCTATGCTCCCTTTTGCCCAGACTATAAGGTAGTTATCACTGCCACCAACCACTTCCTTATCAACTACTTTAAGACCCTTAAAAAAGGATGTCCAATCTTAACTGTGTAATATTAATATTAATACAAATGGTAGTTTGACCAAGAGCAAGGCTATTAGGAGTGGCCACACAGTGTCACCAAATAAATATGCAAGTACTCTCAAAACTTAAATATCTCTAGACAGATCAGTCACAATGAAAGGTTTAAATATATTTAATAATAAATAATAAAAGAACAAAAAATACTCAGTATATAATCACAGCGACATCAGAGTTCAAAATCACAGGAAATATTTAAAACAACTTTGCAGGACAGTTTCAAATAAATAAAGAAAATATCTAAACTAAGCTTTGTTATATTCCTGACTATATCTAAGAGAATTATACTATTCCCTAGTAACTTACTTCATCAGAGCAAGGCAAATGTTGTGGTGAATGGTTCTTGCCAGGTCCAAGACAGAATACAGAATGCACCATCTCTCTAAGAGACTTTTCAAATTAATATCTTAAATATTACTGCTGGGATAGCTTGCAGAATTATATCATTTCTTGTCATCAGACTCTATCCAAAGTGAAAATCCCACTGCTGGAATCTGGCAGTATTTAGCATCTACCTGTGAAAATACATAGACCTCAGATCTTTGGCAGATGCTGGAAGTCATAAAACAATTGCTTTCCTTCATATTTCAAAACTAGTAATTAGTTCACTCTGAAGACAATACAGGAAGCTTCTCAGCAGATGCATTATGTCTCTGGCCTAGCTTGTACAGTAATTTCAGCTATTTTTCTGAAGTTAACCTCCTGTATTCAAGTTTCCACTATTAAAATATATACATTTAAACAGTTACAATAGTGCATGCACATTTCTGTTCTCTTCCAGCAGACCCACTATGGTTACATTTTAAGCACAAGTACTTTATAAAATACCTTTTTAACATGCATGTCTGTACAAACCTAGTTTGATATACACATGACATACAGTTCTAATACAGTTGTAATACAAGCATCTTATATAAATCATGTTGCTGTTCACAAATCACATATAATTATTTACAAAATTCCAGATAGCTGTGCTGACAGTATCTTCCTTTGTAAAAGGGAGCATTAAAACTACAATAGAAATACCAGGCAACAAGTTTTGTTTCTCTCAGATCCATTAAAAATTCATCAATGCCTTTGCCAGATGTTTGATGAGCTGTTATCTTAGAAGGTGTTCCTAATTAGTAAACTAATGTGGCTTGCTGCACACTTTACCATACAAGATAGGCCTGCTGATAAAGGGCTTGATAAATGCATGTGATTGATGTAGGGTCACTTGTCCTCAACGTCATCATTAATGATAGAACATTTCAAGTTTCCATAAGTGTAATCAAAATTAATGAGAGATAATTACAGCTTAATTGTTAGAGCTGAAAAAAATACCAGGACATTGTCATTTCAGTAGTAGATCAAACAATGTCTTATGTGATCATTTGGTGGTTGGAATTCTACAAGAAGGAAGCCAAAACAGACTGTTAACTGAAGCAGGTTTAAGTCAAAAGAGCAATGGAGATTACAATTCAATGGAAAGTGCAGCATGGATGTGCTGCAGTTATAAGGCGGAATCAAAATTGAAATTTGTTTACAAAATGTCAGAGGCAGAAAGGACAAATGAGCCATCTTTGTGGGCATAGGTCCCATCTTCCTTCTCAGTATAAATTCAGACATGGAGAGTTCAGACAGTACCATACGGCAATACTCAGAGCGTTTGTCACAATGGTAAAGCAAAAGATAAAAATGACCCACAATGAAAACAAAACTATAAATAACATAAAACTTTCTGCCAATGACAGTGAATGTGTATTGGGGAGTCTGAAGTTATTTATCATAAATGCAATAAATAAGCAGGCAAGGAATTTGGTTTGCACCAAAAATAACCATCCATGCAGAGAAAAAAATGGGATTGGACACTGGGTCAGCTGTTACAGTAATGAAGAAATATTGAGTACTTTGTAGTGAAGAAAAGCTGAACCCCTCTTCTGTCCTTGACGTAACATAGACTGGTTAAAAGTTATGCCTTTTGGAGTATGCCTCTGATAATGGTAGAGGTGTTAGACTTATACAGTATAGAAATGGTGGTGCACACTTATGGATCGTGAGTGGCTAAGAAACTTGAGGTTCGATTGGAGAGAAATAAAGGGTTTTCTGGCATGACCTGGTGTATCTCAAGCAGCTGGTTGATACTGGGAGATGCTGGTCCTATATTTAGAAGTGGCACACTGTACATTAGGAACTGTGCTTTAAGGAAATGTGTCCCCACAGTTTCATAAGGTGCACCCAATTTACTTTCAAGAGTGGCCTCAAATCCTTATGCAACATCAACTATCCCCATTGTTAAAAAAAATGGGAAGGTCAGACAGTATGGGGACTTTAAGATCACAATTAACCTGGTACAGCAAGCAGAGCAATACCTTTTACCAAGAAATGAGGACATTTTTGCCAGTCTGTCAAGTGGGTGATGCTTTTCAAAGGTGGATTTAGCTAATGTGTTCCACCAGCTAGAGATGGAAAAAAGATCTAAAGGTGATTCTAACAATTAATGCCATGAAGGGTCTCTAACATC
>NC_056730.1:575416885-575474385 GCF_019279795.1 Protopterus annectens | reverse complement strand
GACTAGGGTGGTCAATGGTGAAACTAGTTCTTGCTGGAGGTGGTGCAGAATACAGCCTGGGATGCTATCAGGTCCCATGGAAGCTGTGTTCTTTGCCTTGGATAGGGCCTTTAGCACTTGATTTATGGAGATTTGAGGTGCGGGACAAGTGTAGGGGATGTCAAAAGGGCCTTTGGGGAAGGACAGGGGGGTGAAGTTTGGGCT
Source organism: Protopterus annectens (assembly GCF_019279795.1). Lineage (NCBI taxonomy): Eukaryota > Metazoa > Chordata > Ceratodontiformes > Protopteridae > Protopterus > Protopterus annectens. The sequence continues at coordinate 575,474,181 of NC_056730.1, read as the reverse complement.
GAACCTATCTGCTAACAGGTTGAGTAAGTCAACAGGATTGGTGTAAATATGATACTGTTAAGTAGTAATTCGGAACAAACTTGGGCTTTGCCATGGAGGCTCTTGAGGTAACTGAAGAAGGCTTTGTGGTTTCCCTTTGTTTTGGAGGCTAGTTTTGATTCATAACTGGCTTTGGAGGTTTTCACTAGTGATCTAATTTGCTTGTTGAGGGTAAGGAGGGAGTTTTTCCAATTCGGAATATGTTCCTTTTTACCCTTGGACAACAGTTTCTTCTTTTTGTTGTAAAGCCTGTTGATAGAGGATGTTCACCAGGGAGGTTTGTGTTTCCTTGAGGAGCAGGATTTATTTAGCTCTATTGGGTATGGCTGAGTGCATGTGCTTGTATACTGCATTGCTGTACTGTTCAGCATTGTTGTCTGCATTCTCTGAGGGGGGTGGTGATGTGAAGCTACAGATACCCTCCCTTAGAAAGCTGTAGTCAGTTTGTGAGAAGTTTTTTAGCTTGATTATGGTTGGTGGGGTTGGCTGGGATAGAAACTTCGAATGAGACAGTCCGATGGTCTGATCTCACCTGGGAAGAACATACTAAGGAAGTGGTGCAGCAGTCAGCCATGTTGGTGAGAACCAAGTCCAGGATGTTATCTCCCCGTGTGGGGGATGGGAGGAGCTGGCTTAGTGCATTACAACTGATGCAGTCAAGGAATTGTTGAGTGAGTGCATTAGTGCAGGAATAGATTATCCAGTCTATGGTGGGGTAGTTGAAGTCACCAAGGATCAGGTGTTAGGAGGTACCTTGATGGAGTCAAGTAGATCCAGGTAAGAGGAGTGGGTGTCCTGAGTCATGAAACTGGCCTGTGATGCTTCTCCATGTGGTACTTGACCACTGGAATTGCTTCCGATAACAAATGGAAGGGAGAGGCCTAACCACTGGCATTGCATCCGATAACAAATGCAAGGGAGAGGCCTAATCACTGGCATTGCATCCGATACCAAATGGATGGGAGAGGCCTAACCACTGGCATTGCATCCGATAACAAATGGAAGGGAGAGGCCTAACCACTGGCATTGCATCCGATAACAAATGGAAGGGAGAGGCCTAACCACTGGCATTGCATCCAATAACAAATGGAAGGGAGAGGCCTAACCACTGGCATTGCATCCGATAACAAATGGAAGGGAGAGGCAAAACCACTGGCATTGCATCCGATAACAAATGGAAAGGAGAGGCCTAACCACTGGCATTGCATCCGATAACAAATGCAAGGGAGAGGCCTAACCACTGGCATTGCATCCGATAACAAATGCAAAGGAGAGGCCTAACCACTGGCATTGCATCCGATAACAAATGCAAGGGAGAGGCCTAACCACTGGCATTGCATCCGATAACAAATGCAAGGGAGAGGCCTAACCACTGGCATTGCATTTGATAACAAATGGAAGGGAGAGGCCTAACCACTGGCATTGCATCCGATAACAAATGGAAGGGAGAGGCCTAACCACTGGCATTGCATCCGATAACAAATGGAAGGGAGAGGCAAAACCACTGGCATTGCATCCGATAATAAATGGAAAGGAGAGGCCTAACCACTGGCATTGCATCCGATAACAAATGCAAGGGAGAGGCCTAACCACTGGCATTGCATCCGATAACAAATGCAAAGGAGAGGCCTAACCACTGGCATTGCATCTGATAACAAGTGGAAGGGAGAGGCCTAACCACTGGCATTGCATCCGATAACAAATGGAAGGGAGAGGCTTAACCACTGGCATTGCATCCGATAACAAATGGAAGGGAGAGGCCTAACCACTGGCATTGCATCAGATAACAAATGGAAGGGAGAGGCCTAACCACTGGCATTGCATCTGATAACAAATGGAAGGGAGAGGCCTAACCACTGGCATTGCATCCGATAACAAATGGAAGGGAGAGGCCTAACCACTGGTATTGCATCTGATAACAAATGCAAGGGAGAGGCCTAACCACTGGCATTGCATCCGATAACAAATGGAAGGGAGAGGCATATCCACTGACATTGCATCCGATAACAAATGCAAGGGAGAGGCCTAACCACTGGCATTGCATCCGATAACAAATGCAAGGGAGAGGCCTAACCACTGGCATTGCATCCGATAACAAATGCAAGGGAGAGGCCTAACCACTGGCATTGCATCCAATAACAAATGCAAGGGAGAGGCCTAACCACTGGCATTGCATCTGATAACAAATGCAAGGGAGAGGCCTAACCACTGGCATTGCATCTGATAACAAATGCAAGGGAGAGGCCTAACCACTGGCATTGCATCCGATAAGAAATGCAAGGGAGAGCCCTAACCACTGGCATTGCATCTGATAACAAATGCAAGGGAGAGGCCTTACTACTAGCATTGCATCCGATAACAAATGCAAGGGGGAGACCTAACCACTGGCATCGCATCCGATAACAAATGGAAGGAAGAGGCCTAACCACCGGCATTGCATCTGATAACAAATGCCTCATCAAGAAACTCTGGGAATTGGGGAATATGGGGGGAAAAGTGTGGAGCTGATAAAATTACAGGATGTCCTGCCACAAAGGATCCAGGAAACTCAAGAGCTACTAGACAGAAATATACAATTTTTTAAGAGATCTGCTCTGAGCTAAAACAGAATGACAATAAATATGCTGATTCAAAGGGTATTGCCAATATCCTGGCAGATCGATTCAGTGCCAACTTCACCCCCCTCTCACCCCCTAAATGGCCCATCTCAATACCGGAAGATTGCCAAATTCCAGTAATAACAACCACACAGGTACAAAACGCACTCTCTAAAGCCAAGAATACAGCATCCAGATGACATCCCGGGCTGTGTACTACATGAACTACAATATGAACTGGCACCTCACCTAAGTGTCATGTTTAATCATAGCCTCAACTCAGGTTTCGTGCCCACTGAGTGGTGCAGAGCTACAGTTATCCCAATCCACAAGGAGGGATCCACCTTGGATCCTGGAAACTACCGTCCCATCAGTCTGACAAGCCTTATCTGCAAGGCCATGGAGCGTATTATCATGGAACTTATAAACAAAGACATTGGCAACCTTCAAACACTGGACCCCACCCAGTTTGGGTTTGTGAAGGGCCGATCTTGTCTCCTGAACCTGATTGACTTCTTTGAATCAGTCTCCAGAGCCATGGACAAGGGTAAGGTGGTCCATACAGCCTATCTAGACCTTGCCAAGGCCTTTGACACCATCCCCCACTCTGGAATCATAGATAAACTTACTAAGTTGGGTATTAATCCCTATGTCACCCAATGGGTTGCTAAATGGCTTACTGATAGAACCCACACTGTAAAAGTAGCCAACTCAAATCCAGCTCCAGGCAGGTGACAAGTGGAGTACCTCAGGGTTCAGTCCTGGGGTCGCTCTTGTTTGGCATCTACTTCTCTGAAGTACAGGCCAACACTAAGGGACTCTGGCTAACAAAGTTTGCAGATGACTGCAAACTGGGAGCCATTATTGAATCCCAAATGATGTGAACACTCTACAAAAGGGCCTTACAGAAACAGATGCTTGGTGCCAGAGCCATGGGCTCAAGCTCAATGCCAAGAAATGTATTGTTATCCCCTTTGGGAAAAAAACATGTATCCGTGAATTACCATATAGGTGGCAGTACACTAAACACAGAAAGTGTGATAAGAGACTTAGGGACACAGGTGGACAGTGGTCTCACCTTTGATAACCACATCGCCACAACAGTCAGGAAATCCTTCTATGTGGCACACCTCATCACGAAGGGCTTTTCATCCAGGAAAAAGGAGGTCATTGTCCCACTGTACTCATCCCTCATTAGACCCATTATAGAATACAACGCCCCATTTGGTATGTACCTCTCAAGACATCTGCAACAACTGGAAAGGCCTCAGAAATACCTCACTAAAAGAATCACAGGCCTAAATCAGATGCCCTATGCTGACCACCTTAAAAAACTCCAGCTATACTCTGTCACATATCGTCTACTCAGAGGCGATCTCTGCTTAACATACAAGGCCATGTCAAACCCAGAGCTGTTGGACATGCTACACTTAAAGAAATCCCAATCCCTCAGAGCTACATGCTCCAGGGATCTAAACCTTGTCATCACAATAAACAAAACATGCTGGAGGGATAGGTTCCTGACCCAGAGACTCCACAGACTCTGGAATAGATTGCCCATACATGTCAAGCAGAGTGCCTCTTTGGACCTCTTCAAGAGGAACCTTGACGATTGGATGGGAGAAAGGAAATTCACCCCAGGGATCATGTCAGTCGCCCTGCTAGACAGGGGTCCAGGAAAGTAAATAATGTGGGAAGAAATAGCCAGGGGATTGTTATGGCTAGGCTTGTATAGGCCCTAGGGCTGATAGCCTAGTACCAACCTATGAACCTATGAACCTATGAGAGGTTGTGAAAGCTTTGCTCTTTCAAACCACACCAGGATACCAAACAAAAGGGTAGTAGTAAACCTTAGACAAGTTCAGCCTAGTACACACCTATGACTCTATGAACCTATGAACAATAGTGTACATAATGTATGATTTCCATTTACCCATCACTGGCAGACTCAATAATGACTCGCACATCAGACATCCTAGAAGCCTTTTACAGTAACCTCTCAGTTAACCGGAACTCAAGCAACCACGAAAAAAAATCAAGGGGGTGGAGCCTAAATGGCCAACTGGTAACAGCTTTTTTCTTGAGCTCCACATCAGTTACTAAGAAACAGGGAAATTATTTTTTAAAATTCTATTATCAGCTCTTTAAAAGTTGTACAAACTGTTTGAGAATCTGTAATCTACTAGATTTTCAACTTTGGAGCTTTTTCTTAAAGAATTTCCTGTCAAAATTAATGATTATACAACTGAGCAGAGATGAGCAACTCAAAATATTCACATGCTGATTCCTCACTAAGAAAAGGTGGACAGACAGGAGGACAGACAGGAGGAGAAGGCAACTACACACACCACAAAACCAGTCTCACATAAAGCTATCACAACAATGAATCAAACACATAAACACACAAAGTCATACTCGGAGGCTCTGAGCAAAAATGTACCTAAACAGCAGAGGCCTCCAAAGCAGACATCCAAGCAACTGCCACCTCATGACACACCACAGGCAACACATAAACCACAAAATCAGTGTGCAAAGCAGTCACAGCCCTTAAGGCCAAATACAACACCAAACATACTTGTCATAGGTGACTCCATAGTCAGACACACTGACGTCCCACTCACCAGGCTGAACAAGGAGAGGGTCACAGTAAGATACCTATCGGGCGCTAGAATCCGCCACATAACACAAGCACTCGGGTCACTCCACAGCAAGTACAAATATGACACAGTCATTGTCCATGCTGGTGTGAACGACCTGAGACGTACCTCCCTGGACTACATGAAAAGAGACATAGAGGAGCTCTCTGATTATGTAGCCCAGGCAGGTATGACCCTGACCCTGAGCAGTATCCTTCCTTCACCAAGAATGATGCCACAACATAGAGACAAGATGATCAGCTTTAACAATTGGCTTAATTTCTGGTGTCATTCAAAGGGGATCCAGTGTCTGTCTGCCTGGGATGACATGCTTGACAAGCCACGCTGCTTCAAGGGACGGCTTGCACCTGTCACCCCTGGGATTCCGGATATTGGCTAAGGCTCTTGCCACCCCCATAGTGCCTTTTTTAGGCAAGGCTCAAATTCTAAACCTACCACCCTAGAAAACAAAAATGGGAAGAAACTAAGGGTAATGCTGCTCAATGCCAGAAGTCTAAATCTCAAAATGCACGCTCTCGAGGCCCTTCTCAGTATGGAGAACATCGATGTTTGTGCTGTGACTGAAACCTGGTTCAAGGCTCCTGAGAGCACCACGGCACTATCAGGTTTTACCTCATATCATGCGTTCCGGCCCCAAAACCTGGACCACACCACAGAAGGAGGGGGTGTATCCATATTCATCAAGGATACCCACACCTCCAGGTTGGTGGCAACGCACGAAGCATCGGAAACCATCCAGGTGCAATTAACCATAGACAAAACTGCTCTACAATTTGTAGCATGCTACAGGCCACCCTCTCAAACTCAGGAACCCCACACAGCCTTCCTGAAGACACTGGAGGGTATAAACGTATCTCCAAACACCATTATATTGGGTGACTTCAACTACCCAAATATAGACTGGGAACATTACTCAAGCCCCAACTTTCTAGCCCAAAGGTTCCTGGAGTTCATAAATTCAAATGCCATGGAACAACTAGTCACCGTTCCCACAAGAGGAGAAAATATACTAGATCTCATCATCACAAACATGGGGACAAAATGCTCCACACTGGAAGTATATCCCTCATTGGTGAGATCAGATCACAAACTTATCTCACTGGAAATCCACATCCCGCCCCCACCCCAAACAAAAAAGACCACAGTGAAGAACTTCTCTAAAGCAAACTTCACACTACTCAAGTCTGGTGTGGTATCCTTCAAGGCCCCCGAGCCAGTGGAAACCACAACCCAAGCTGTGGAAGCCCTTCCAAATGCCTTCTATGAACACCTCCAGGACTGCATGGATCAGGCAATCCCTAATAAAACCAAGACTCTTTCCACCAAGGGCAAACGTCCAGTCTGGTGGACCCCAGAAATAAACAAACTTTACAATAAGAGGAGAAAGCTGTTACATGATAGAGCAAAATCCATAAAAGAGAAGACACCCTTGATCATTATTAGTAAAAAAATACGAGCACTCATAAAATCATCCAAGGCCAAATTTGAGAGAAAAATTGCAATAGATTCAAAAGACAATCATAAGGCCTTCTTCAGCTATGTTAGAAACCTGGGTGGAAACTCCCAGATATGCGCAGAATTAGTCCAAAATGATACAAAAATCACTGAACCCACAGACATTGCCAACATACTGGCAGACAGGTTCAGTGCAAACTTCACCCCCCTCTCCCCCCAAAAGGAGAGATAACTATCCCAGCAGAGTGTAGCCTCCCAGACATCTCTAATGCGCAGGTGAAAGCTGCTCTCTCTAAAGCTAAAAACACAGCATCAATGGGACCGGATGGTGTCCCCGGCTGTGTGCTACATGAACTCAACGAGGAACTAAACCCGCATATAAGGCAGCTGTTTAATTTTAGCCTTACCACAGGATATGTGCCCAAGGAGTGGCGTACGGCAACTGTGGTCCCACTCCACAAAGGCGGTACCTCTATGGACCCTGGAAATTACCGCCCCATAAGCTTAACAAGCCTGGTCTGCAAAGCTATGGAGAGGATCATAATGGAACTCATAAACAAAGACATAGGGGACTTGCAGACATTGGACCCGACCAAGTTTGGCTTTGTCAAGGGCAGATCTTGCCTTTTGAACTTGGTCGACTTCTTCGAAACATTCACCAAGGCCATTGATGAGGGAAAGGCAGTCCATACAGCCTACCTTGACCTTGCAAAAGCTTTCGACACAATACCCCACTCGGGTATTATAGAGAAGCTTACCAGCTTAAATGTAAACCCATATGTCACAAGATGGGTTGCAAACTGGCTAAAGGACAGAACCCACAGGGTTAGAGTTGCTGGCGCCATGTCAGACTCCAAGCCGGTCACAAGTGGGGTCCCACAGGGCTCAGTCCTTGGCCCCCTGTTGTTCGGCATCTACTTCTCAGAAGTACAGGCAAACATAGGAGGACTATGGCTGACAAGGTTTGCAGATGACTGCAAACTGGGCGCCATAGTGGAAAGTACATCTGACACAGATATCCTTCAGAGAGGTCTCACGGAAACTGATAACTGGTGCCAGAGACATGGCCTGAAGTTAAATGCCAAAAAATGTATAGTCATACCCTTCAGGAAAAACAAGGTAACCCCAAGCTACCATATAGGTGGCAATCCATTAAGCACAGAAGAGGTTATCAGGGACCTGGGGACCCAGGTTGACAGTGGCCTTTCTTTTGACATTCACATTGCTAAAGTGATTAGAAAGACCTTCTGCATTGCCCACCTGATCATGAAGGGATTCACATCCAGATCAAGTGAGGTCATTGTTCCCCTGTACTCTTCACTTATCAGACCAATGATCGAGTACAATGCCCCATTCGGGATGTATCTCACCCGACACCTGCAGCAATTGGAGAGACCCCAAAAGTTCCTCACCAAAAGGATAAAGGGACTCCAAAATCTGTCATATGCTGCCAGACTGAAGAAACTCCAGCTCTATTCAGTCGCATACCGCCTGCTCAGAGGTGACCTGTGCCTGACATGCAAGGCCATGTGCAACCCGGAATTAATGGACATGCTCCACCTCAAAAAATCCAAATCTACCAGATCCACTAGAGCAAGCGACTTAAACCTTAGCACGGATATGCTGGAGGGATAGATTTGTCACCCAGAGACTCCCTATGCTGTGGAATAAAATCCCAGTCCATGTGAGGCAGAGCACCTCGCTGGCTCTGTTCAAGAGAAATCTTGACCGGTGGATGGGAGATCGTAGGTTTACCCTGGGAATCATCTCTGTGTCACTGCTGGACAGAGGCACAACAAACTAATGGGCACAGTATTTTTTAACATAAGGGGTGGCGTAAGCCACAAAACTTTGGGCTAGGCTTATAAATGCCTTAGGGCAGATAGCCTAGTATAAACCTATGAACCTATGAACCTATGAAAAGAGATCCAGTCTGTATCTACCACTCTCCAGAAATTATCCTTAAAAATGGATAGATTCACTGGCAACCTTGAAAATTTAAAGACAAACTGTCAACAACAAACTGATGTTCTGAAGGAAATCCTCCAGCAACAGCAATCCAAAATTCTGGACATTGAAACTTCGCTGAATGACATAGATAAAAGGCTTAACGAAGATGAATCCCACTGTGAGTCCATTCTGCAACAAAATAACTGGCTGATAAATAAAGTAGATGATGTTGAAAATAGGGAGAGGAGAACAAATATTAGAATCTTTGGTGTCCCTGAAAAAAACAGAAGGAGAAGATATTATTTCTTTCCTGAATTCCTGGCTGCTTGAATTTTTGGACTTAAACGAAGGTTTGTCCTATGGGATTGAAAGAGTGCATAGAGCCATTGGGAAGCCTATTCCTTCTTTTCCTAATGCTTCCCCAAGATCCATAGTTGTGAAGTTCCTATCCTTCTTAGATAAAGAACTCATACTGAAAACAGCTTGGAGGAAACATTCCTTATCTTTCAAAGGAAACCAAATAAGGTTAGATAACGATTCCTCCACAAGAGTCCTGGAAATGAGGAAAAACTCTTGGCCACTGGTAAGGCTATTAAAGCAGAATAAAATTAAGGCACAATTAGGCTATCCAGCCAAAATCAAAATCTTTCATCAGAATGAGATGAGATCTTTCAACAATATTGAAAAAACTGTTTCTTTCATCCAAAACAAAAACATCATTACAATCTCAGAAGGCATGGACTGGTTACCATCTACAACCCTTAAAAGATTATCTGAGAAAAATAATTGGATGGATGTAAGAAAGAAGAAATTGAAGACTGGTTCTAAAAATGCTGGACTACCTAGTTCTCTCAAACATCAAACTAAATCATAAATGTTCATAAAAATTTAAAGGAAGTATGTATCATTACTTTGTTTGTGAATACTTCTTCATCTATTTTATCAATAAATTTGAAATTTAAAATTAATATTACTTTACTCTTATCTAGATACAACAGCTAAGAATGCTTAAGATGTATAGTTAGTTAGATATACACCAGTCCAAAAAGTGCAGCAAGGCTTCTAGGAAAACTTTAATCAGGCAATAGTATGAATGCCAACAAAATGGTATACAGCTGTTTTCGTCACATAATAATCATGGACTTCCTCAGATAAAACCCACAATAAAACCACTGTGCTTAAGTACATTTTGAAAACCAACAAGGACCAATCAAAACCATACAGCAATAATACAATTAAAAACCTTGTTAAAAAAATGTTTAAGTAGACAGTCCATTTTTCTTAAAAGCCTATGTGAATGTATAAATAAATATATGTAAATATATAACCTTCTTTTTAAAACCATTTAAAAAATTGTTTTAAAAATTTTTGAAAAAAAATAATAAATAGAATAATAGATATGTGCAAAATTCACAACTTGGCTGCCCTTAACTTTAATAATGAAGATAAACTAATATTATCATTCAACCCTGGTGGTCTCCCAGCATCAAGGGTGACCTGTCAAAATACCTCTCGATACTCCAATCTAGCCTCCCAAGGGCCACCCCTGATATCCATGGGAACTTGTTCAACCCCATAGAATGTAAAACTAGCTCCACTGCAAACCAATGTATGTTTGTAAAGCGCATTCCACTCATTCATGCTCCTAATATCATAAAGGTGTTCATATACACGTTTTTTCAACTTCCTTTCTGTTTTTCCTGGGTAGAATGCCTAACAAATTTTGCAGGTTGCCATATAAACAACCCCACAAGTATTACAATTTGAATAAGTGCTGTTGTGAATATCCCTCCCCCTACTCCTTAGGGAAATCTTGTCACAGTTTGCCATAAAAGCACATTGAGCACAAGTAACACAACTGTATGTGCCCATTTTACTACGATGGCTGGAGGCTACATGATGGTGGTAACTCTCAAGCATGTCCTTCAAGTTTTTTTGTTTTCTGTTATACCTCATGATGTTGGATTGGAGTGGTTAGAGGAGTCACTAGTTGAAAAAAAAGTGTTGATAATAACCAATTACAAGCTCTACTGAGGTTGACCAAATTGGTCTTGAGGAACAACTTTTTTGTATTTTTCAGGGGAATTTTTCCAGCAGGTTACAGGAGTAGCTATGGGGGCTCATTGCGCCCCCACTTATGCAAACATTATATTATCCTGGTGGGAAAGAAAATATGTGCTCGAATCACCATTTAAGGGATGTTGGTCTTTGTGCAAGAGGTTCCTGGATGATATTTGTTTGTTCTGGAATGACACCCAGGATAAGTTAAGGGAGTTTCTAGACTTTCTGGGTAGCACTACCACCTTTTTGACCTTTACCTATAAGATGTTTTATGTCAAAACAGGATATTTGGATGTTTGTATTCAGAAAATGGATAATGGTTTTTGCTCAAAGGTGTTTCGTAAGGACACATTTTCAAACTCCTATCTGCATTTTTCCAGTGCACATCCCTTGCATCAGATGTTAGCGATGGTCAAATGGCAATTTATTAGAGTTAGCCACCTGACTTCTTTAGATGATGACTTTGAAAGTGAATGCAATACCCTAGAATTTTACTTTCTAGAAAGGAGATATCTCATGAGTATTATGAGGAAATATAGGAAAGAGGTTACACAGAAAAGGGGTGAGCTTTATTTCCCCTTGTTGGGGAAGGGCCCCCTTGTGGTGAATGATTTGGGGACCAGGCCTGAAGAGGCAGTCAACATTAATAGAATGCTTTCTATGGAATTTGGTGGTAATGCCCCCTGTTTGAGTCAGTTGATTCAGAATGAATGGGGAAAATTTTTAGAATTCACTGACTTGGATATTAATAAGCATGAATCCTTGCATTTTGTGTACAGAAAAGGAAAAAAAACTTGAAGGACATGTTTGAGAGTTACCACCATCATGTAGCCTCCAACCGTCGTAGTAAAATAGGCACATACAGTTGTGGTACTTGTGCTCAATATGCTTTTATGGCAAACTGCAACATGATTTCCCTAAGAAGTAGGAGGAGGGATATTCACAACAGCACTTATTTGAATTGTAATACTTGTGGGGTTGTTTATATGGCAACCTATAAAATTTGTCAGGAATTTTACCTTGGAAAAACAGAAAGGAAGTTGAAAAAACGTGTCTATGAACACCTTTATGATATTAGGAGCATGAATGAGTGGAATGCGCTTTACAAACATACGTTGGTTTGCAATGGAGTTAGTTTTACATTCTATGTGGTTGAACAAGTTCCCATGGATATCAGGGGTGGCCCTTGGGAGGCTAGGTTGGAGTATTGAGAGCTATTTTGGCAGATCACCCTTGATGCTGGGATACCACCAGGGTTGGATGATAATATTAGTTTATCTTCGTTATTAAAGTTAAGGGCAGCCAGGTTGTGAATTTTGCACATATCTATTATTCTATTTATTATTTTTTTTTAAATGTTTAAAACAATTTTTAAATGGTTTTAAGAAGAAGATTATATATTTACATATATTTATTTATACATTCACATAGGCTTTTAAGAAAAATGGACTGTCCACTTAAACATTTTTTTAACAAGGTTTTTAATTGTATTATTGGTGTATGGTTTTGATCAGTCCTTGCTGGTTTTCAAAATGTACTTAAGCACAGTGGTTTTATTGTTGGTTTTATCTGAGGAAGTCCATGATTATTCTGCGACGAAAATGGCTGTATACCATTTTGTTGGCATTCATACTATTGCCTGATTAAAGTTTTCCTAGAAGCCTTGCTGCACTTTTTGGACTGGTGTATATATCTTTGGTTATTGGTTATTTTTGCACTTGTTCATTTTATTTTGGATAGTTAGTTAGATCCTGCACACACACATTTACTTTCCCTCCTGAATTTAACTGTTCTCTTTCTTTTTAAAAAAAAAAAAAAAAAAAGGTTAAAATGTTGGCTGTTTATTTGGGAATCTGATATGTGAAATGCCAGAACTTCGGTCTGTGTATGCTTTACAAAGAAATACTTGTTATTTGAGTTCGTTTTAACGTATCTTGTCACAATATGGTTCAAGCATGATATAGTTTCTCTTCACTTCTATTCATCCCAGCCTAGTGTCTCAACATTCTAAACTGTCATTTTTTTGTTTCACTTCACAAAATAGTAGCCTTGAGTGTTACTATGAATTGAGAAGCAGTTTTCCCTTCACTCAAATGCACTCATGGTTGTTTTATATGCTAAGCTTTGTCTAATGTAAGTGAAGCTCACTTTGACTGCATTTCAAGTGCTGTAGTGAGTCTCCGTGTATTTGTTAGCTGGTGCTAGTGGAACTGACATGCAGTGTGCATTGATTTACTTGTCTTGTTGCTTCAGCAGTAGATGTTTAAAATGCGAGATACATAAAAGTTACTTGCCTGAAATAATGGTAGTTAAAGGAAATACTGAACTGCTATTGAGTTAAAAACCCATTAACAACTGGTTTCCATAGTAACCAGGGTGGTGCTATGCAAATTACGATGACCTTATCACTACAATATGAAGTTCTTCGAGTGTTCGAAGAAATAGACAGGTCAGATAAATAAGCAGCTTGGTCCCCCATAACATCGTTCACATAATCAAACATATTAGTACCTTTGTTTTATCCATAACACTTGCTTTATACAGTTAACGGAAGCACCTGTGCAAATTGAATAAAAACTCCTGTTGAACAGCTGATTGCTTATAACCTCCATCGCTTGTAAATATTGCTCACCTATGGCAAACACAGCTTCAGAATAGTAAACACCCTACTATCACCTTTGCTCTTAGTTTGGTAAAGACAGAACTTTTCCACTTCTGTTATTAATGGCTATATATTGAAGTATTAATCATTTGAAGACTCACTGAAATCCTGTTAAGGCATGCTAGTCCACAAAAAAATGGCTGAGGATCAACAGAGCAGCAACAGAGTTTTACTGTAAAGAGCTCAAACTTTCAACTTAATGTATTAGAAATGTAAGGGCAAATGCTAGGAGATATAAGGTGAAATTGTTTCATTTCATTAAAAAGAGGTTGAGGGGGAAAAGGAAAGAGAAAATTATAAGGAAAAAGTGAGTAAATATAGATATATAAACTCCTGATAGCAGAGAAACTAGCTGCAATAGATGATATGATATTAAAATTTTATGGAAATACAAAACTTCCTTTGTGCCAAGCCAAATCTGCAGAGTTCAAAAGACTTAAACCCAGTAATACAATGTAAAAGTAAAAACGGGTTTATATTCTCACAGAGAACAATAATTGATTAATTCAGTTTTTTGGTTTGTCATCATATTCATAGTTATCACATAGTTACACACTAATATTTATAATTGTAATGCTGTTCATTTGTTGGAAAATAGCAGGATGAATGGGAAAGCTATTTACAGGACAGTATTAATTAAAGGGCATTTAGCAGGGAAAAAATAGCAATCTGAAATAACTTTGCAGACTGGCTGGCATATACAAAAATTTCCTTGAGTAAGAAATAGACTCTTTTATTTAAATATGTTTGAAACTGCTTAATTTACCAAGTTTCATCTCATAAAGGTGAAGACTATTTGAATGCAGATGAAGTACTGAGGCATGTTTCCTTTATACATATCAGTACATATTTTATTCGGAACCAAAATGGTGATTTGTTAATTAACGTTGACATTTCTCCATGGCTATCTGAAACTCATTGAATGTTGGGACAGATAGAAAACATTTGAGTAGTTTCTTTTCCCTTAACCATCACCATTTGCAAGTGTACATTCTAATTTCCTATATCTTTGTTCATGATTATAGTATTGTAATACTGTTGCTCATTAGTAGCAGAAGGGTAATATGGGAAATTATTATATAGAGAAGTACCATTTATAAAGCACCTTGTAATAAGGGAAGTGATTTAGTTAAATTAATTCTATATATTATTTGTCACTATAAAGAGTTAATAAGTGCTGATCTAATACTTTACTGATTCATTTAGTCAATGTTTATATTGTTTACTCATCTTTAATTCTAAAAGAAGTACTTATGTAACCAGTTGCTTTTGAATTCTTCTTTTTGATAAGTCTATTTATGCATACCCATTCTCAAACTATTAATCCTTTGATTCTGTAACTATCCATACAGTAATGAGAATATATTATCTTTCAATTAAACAATGGTTTATTAGTGAAATTTTAAATACCGATTATAATCAAATTATATATTACACCAATATATTGTTGTTTTCTCACATCAATTAACCTATAGACTTTTCATAAAACACATACTCTGGAGTCTCAAGTTGGGCAATTTTGTTCAAATTTTTGGGATGATGGTTAATCTGACTGGATATATTTATTCTGTCAGATTAGGAATTATCTACATTCCATTTCAGTTATTGGATTTACTGAAGTTTAAACACTTTGTATTAAATGATGTTTTCTTTTATCCGGCCTCAATCTAATATTAAATTGTATTTTTAATGGGAATTAGCACTTTGTCATCAAAATATAATTTTTCCAAGAAGGATGCACAAAATTTAAATATCATAAATATGTATCATATCATACTAACATTCTACACATTTAAGCAAATAAGATGGATTTGACCTTTCTTTCTCTAAATGTTAATGGCTTAAATAGTTCAGGGAAAAGATTCAGTTTACTAAAATACTTGAAATTAAAAAAGCACAAGTAATATTGTTACAAGAAACTCACTTCAAAATAAATGATAGCTTTAATTGGAACCCAAACAAATGCATACAATTATCCATTTCTTCATACACCAAATAAACTAGAGGAGTTCTAACATTGTGGAAGAAAAACATTATCTTTCCTCACATTATCTATAATTATGCAGATAAGGAAGGACTTTTGTCAATTATAATAATAAAAATTTAGAAACAGAATTTGGACATTGGTTAATGCCTATTGGTTTCCTGGAATTGGGGTAACAACAATAAAAAAACACTTAGAACTTATCACTAAAAGTACTAAGGGTATTCTGATTCTAGGAGGAGACTTCAACTGTTTACTTAATGAATCAGAAACCACTGATAAGAGACCGTTTTGTATTACACCTATAGGAAAAAAATCTCAAAAAATGGACAGATAATTTGCAGTTATATGATTTATTTTATCTTAGAAATGATAATTCACTAGATTTTTTTCACTGTAATTTTAGGTACAAGACCCAAACCAGAACTGATAACATTTTTATATCCCAAGATCTAAAAACAAAAATCTCACACTTTGCAACAATCCTGTGTCCTATGTCTGATCACAATGCACTTATTTTCAATCTTCAAATGGATTTTAAGAAGCTGTCTTTCACTAAAAGAATACCAGCTAATATTACTAAATTGAAACAGTTCATACCTTGGCTAGACTCAGAAATAGATTTTTTTCTAGATACAAATCTAACCAGTAAGGTAAATGCAGTAATCATCTGGGACTCATTGAAAACTCATCTATATGGCAAAATTGTTACATGGTTTAATAATAAAATGAAGGAATGGGAGTCTGAATTATCTAATATACAAAAATGAATTGTATTAATTAGCAAAGAAAATACAAGAATCCTTTCACATAAGAAAAAGGAAATTGAATCTTTAAATAAAAAATATAACGACATTCTAACCCACAAAACCAATTTGGCCCTAAAAAAAATAAAATTAAATTATTTCTGTGTATCTCCAAAATATAAGCATAATCTATCATTGAGAGTGAAAAGAAATTCCATTGAAAATAATATTGTGAGTGTGATTCATGAAGGGAGGAATAATAAAAAAGTTTCTGATATAAGTGATATTTTCGATGCTTTTAAATATCACTTCTAAGAACAGTGCAAAAATAAAGATTCTCAACATGTTATCTCAAACCATGACCTGGACCTTTCTAAATTAAAAACCTACCAGAGAATTTAATTAATGAGATTCAGAAACAAATCTCTCTAAAGGAAATTAATGAAAAATTAAAGAAAACAAAAATAATAAATCACCAGGCATAGATGGTATTATTAATGAAGTATATAAGCTTTTACCATCCTCTGGTATATCAGTCTTACATAAAGCTCTGAATGAATCATACTTGCAAGGTATAATTCCACCTTCGTGGAGATACTCATTAATTACTCCTATACTAAAAGAAAATAAAGATTCTCATTTGTGCAAATCATATAGGCCAATTTCTCTGATTAATAATGACTACAAAATATTAATGTCTATTCTAGTTAACAGATTTAAGACATCATTAACTCATTTCATCACTGAAGATCAAACGGGATTTATTTAAAATAGACATACTCAAGACAATATTCAAAGAATTCTAACTAGCATTGATATCTTAAACAGAGACAATCGAGAAGCTCTTATAATCACTCTTGATATTGAAAAGGCCTTTGATTCATTAAATTGAAAATATCTCTTTAAAATTCTTGAATTATACAAATTCCCTATTCAATGTATTACTTTTATAAAAAATATTTATAATAACAATTTAGGCTATGTACAATTAGGACCATTTATGTTGGAATCTATTGAAATTACTAAAGGTACCAAACAAGGATGTCCAATGTCTCCAATCTTATTCGCTTTAGCAATAGAACCCCTCTCTTTGGCAATCCAGTCTGATCCCAAAATTATAGGCTTAAATATAAATAATCAATTTAACTCCAAGATAATGCTATCAGCAGACAGTATTTTACTTACTTTAATAAACTCAGAAGAATCCCTACAAGAATTAGATTTATTAGTTAAAAGATTTTACTGTATTTCTGGTCTAAAAATCAGCAGCTCTAAATCTAATCACATGCTTTTAAATAAAACAAAATCAATGACAAGACTAATTTGACTACTAATGAAACAATTGGGAAACAAGTTTCTTCTTTGAAGTACTTAGGGATTGACTTATGTGAAAATATTGACCTTACTTTAAACAGAAACTATAAAAACATTATAAACATATTAACAACTTTCATTGAGAAATGGAATAAATTGCATTTAAAGTTTGAAGATAGGTTGCAATTAATTAAAATGATTTTGCTACCAAAAATAAATTACATTGCTCTCTCTATTCCTATGTCATCCAGTAAAAGTGTTTTAAAAGAAATAAATAAAATTCTCTTAAAATTTTTGTGGTATCCAAAAAAGCATAGGCTAGCTTTATTAAACCATATTAGACCATGGGAACTTGAAGGAATGCATTTCCCAGATCTAGAATCTTATATTAAAGCCTCTAACCTTAAAAGAATATTAAATTGGATGGATCCAAAATATTATTCAGCTTGGAAATCACTACATGCAACTATTATCCTAAATGAAAACAAGTTAATAAAAAAATTACAATTAAGCAAACTAAGTAACAGACTTTGATATATACTCTGTGTTAATATACAATATAATACTACTAAACTCACTAATCTAAATTTTTTAAGCCATATTTATAATACTTTTAGAAGTTTTGTTAACAATAATATTGATATTAAACTATGGATCCAGCTTTTATTCCCCTTTAAAACTACAAAAAAAAAAATGTTTTTGATAATATTAGCATAGATACTCTCAGTAATTGGGAACTTAAAAAATGTACATGCTGGTATCAATGCACAAAAAACCTAGTTGTCCTAGATGCACAAAATTTCATTAGAATGTTTGATTTACCAACATCAGACTGGCTAGCTCTCAATAGTCTACTTCCATTCACTCGAGATCTATGCAGAACAATACAGAATTCTTCCTTTAATTCTTCGCCCAAATTTATAATTCTTATGTATGAAATACTATATGGTGAATTTAATTGGAAAAGCCTAATCTCAAAACTTTATAAAATTGTTATTAATTATAAAAATATCCCGAATCAGAAATTTTGGGATTTTGTTACTAGAGACTGTACAGTTTCCCTAACTCCTGAGAATAAATCTAATTTTTTACACTCTCTTAAATTAACTTCTAATTTACAAGTATGGATGATTTTCTTCTGGAAATGTCTGCATAGAGCTTTTTATACTCCTAGAAAAGTTGCTAAATTTAATTCCTCTAAGCAGGTAATATGCTGGAGATGTTCTTTAAAATGCAAGGCTGATTGGTCTCATATCTTTTATGATTGTTCTCACATCAAGAATTTTTGGAGTGATATCGAACATTTTCTTAAAGCTATCCTTACTGATTCCTTTATATTATGAAAACCTTTAAATTTTTGAGTGTAAATGAATCTATTGCAATGAATAACAAAAATAAATATCTTCTTTTGACAATCCTGGCAGTAGCCAAAAATGTATTACAAGAAGATGGAAATCACCCTCCATTCCAACCATACAAGACTTCATGACCCTATTGGATGAAGTAGCATCAATGGAAATAAAAGTTAAAAAATCAAAAATATATCCCAAAAAAATGGACTAATAATCCTTGGATGAAAGTTCTATCTCTTATTAAGTCATTGAATCCAGAAATGCCTTCACCTAATTAATCGTATTGGAAGCATGAATTATTGAATATGTATAACCTTCTTTATATGTTTATAGTATCTGCTGTTCCCTTCAATTTTGTACTTGAGGCCTTTGTAAATTCTGTACATAGTTTATCATAATTTGTTATTTAAATGGAAAAAACATTTTTTTCTCTTTTTCTCTCTGTTACTAGAAAATTAAATAAAAAATTTTGAGTAAAAAAAATCAAAAAAAAAAAAAAAAATCAAAGAAATACAGTACAATTTTCATGTGTTGCACTTTCTGTCCCCCCCACACAATAACACACCTTATGTTTTTAGAGTTTTAGAGTTTTAAAAAAGGAAGATAGGAATACATTCCCTCTTTCCCCAATCTGAGAACAAATCAAACCAAACAAATAGTATATGGTACAGTATTAGTCAGGTCTATTTTAATAGAAACTCTCAAGTAACCAGAAACTACAGTTATCTGGCATCTACCAATCCTCATGGGTGTCCTGAGAGTTTACTGAATAAATTTCAAACCAAGACCTACTATTCTTCAGAATGGGTGGAGGGGGACGCATAGCCAACCATTCTAGAAAACTTGATGCAAATAAATCTCCTTAAGCAGGTTGCAAAATTAATCTCCACAATCAATGTTAATTAATTAAAAGCCCTTCCCCTCACCAGACTAAACTAGCTGCTTGTAGAAGTTTGGAAAAAGTTTATGATATAAGTGATATTTTGGATGCTTTTAAATATCACTTCTAAGAACAGTGTAAAATAAAGATTCTCAACATGTTATCTCAAACCACAGCCTGGACCTTTCTAAATTAAAAAAACCTACCAGATAATTTAATTAATGAGATACAGAAACAAATCTCTCTAAAGGAAATTAATGAAAAAAAAAATTAAAGAAAACAAAAATAATAAATCACCAGGCATAGATGGTATTATTAATGAAGTACATAAGCTTTTACCATCCTCTGCTATATCAGTCTTACATAAAACTCTGAATGAATCATACTTACAAGGTATAATTCCACCTTCGTGGAGATACTCATAAATCACTCCTATACTAAAAGAAAATAAAGATTCTCATTTGTGAAAATCATATAGGCCAATTTCTCTGATTAATAATGACTACAAAATATTAATGTATATTCTAGTTACAGATTTAAGAAATCATTAACTCATTTCATCATTGAAGATCAAATGAGATTTATTTATAATAGACATACTCAAGACAATATTCAAAGAATTCTAACTACCATATATATCTTAAACAGAGACAATCAAGAAGCTCTTATAATCACTCGTGATATTGAAAAGGCCTTTGATTCATTAAATTGGAAATATCTCTTTAAAATTCTTGAATTATATAAATTCCCTATTCAATGTATTACTTTTATAAAAAAATATTTATAATAACAATTTAGGCAATGTAAAATTAGGACCATTTATGTTGGAATCTATTGAAATTACTAAAGGTACCAAACAAGGATGTCCAATGTCTCCAATCTTATTTGCTTTAGCAATAGAAGCCCTCTCTTTGGCAATCCATTCTGATCCCAAAATTATAAGTTTAAATATAAGTAATCAATCTAACTCCAAGATAATGCTATTTGCATATGATATTTTACTTACTTTAATAAACTCAGAAGAATCCCTACAATAATTAGATTTATTAGTTAAAATATTTTACTGTATTTCTGGTCTAAAAATCAGCAGCTGTAAATCTAATCACATGCTTTTAAATAAAAAAAAATTCAATGACAATACTAATTTGACTACTAATGAAACAATTGGGAAACAAGTTTCTTCTTTGAAGTACTTAGTGATTGACTTATGTGAAAATATTGACCTTACTTTAAACACAAGCTATAAAAACATTATAAACATATTAACAACTTTCATAGAGAAATGGAATAAATTGCATTTAAAATTTGAAGATGGGTTACAATTAATTAAAATGATTTTGCTACCAAAAATAAATCACATTGCTCTCTCTATTCCTATGTCATCCAGTAAAAGTGTTTTAAAAGAAATAAATAAAATTCTCTTAAAATTTTTGTGGTATCCAAAAAAGCACAGAATAGCTTTATCAAACCATATTAGACCATAGGAACTTGAATGAATACATTTCCCAGATCTAGAATCTTATATTAAAGCATATAACCTTAAAACAATATTAAATTGGATGGATCCAAAATATTCTTCAGCTTGGAAATCACTACATGCAGCTATTATCCTAAATGAAAATAAATGAATAAAAAAAATTACAATTAAGCAAACTAAGTAACAGACTTTGGTATATACTCTGTGTTAATATACAATATAATACTACTAAACTCACTAATTTAAATTATTTAAACCATATTTATAATATTTTTAGAAGTTTTGTTAACAATAATATTGATATTAAACTATGGATCCAGCTTCTATTCCCCTTTAAAACTACAAAATACGTTTTTTATAATATTAGCATAGATACTCTCAGTAATTGGGAACTGAAAAAAATGTACATGCTGGTATCAATGCGCAAAAAACCTAGTTGCCCTAGATGCACACAATTTCATTAGAATGTTTGATTTACCAATATCAGACTGGCTAGCTCTCAATAGTCTACTTCCATCTACTCAAGATCTATGCAGAACAACACAGAATTCTTCATTTAATTCTTCACCCAAATTTATAATTCTTATGTATGAAATACTATATGGTGAATTTAATTGGAAAAGCCTAATCTCAAAACTTTATAAAATTGTTATTAATTATAAAAATATCCTTAATCAGAATTTTTGGGATTTTGTTACTAGAGACTGTACATTTTCCCCATCTCCTGAGAATAAATCTAATTTTTTACACTCTCTTAAATTAACTTCTAATTTACAAGTATGGAAGATTTTCTTCTGGAAATTTCTGCATAGAGCTTTTTATACTCCTAGCAAAGTTATATTCAGGAGGCAATTTTTTACAAAGCCTATTAAATTTAGAGAGTAGGTTTATTCTGAAATATAATACTTTAAAACCTCGAGGCTTAAATTTGGAAGTGAATTTAAACATCTAGTATTATTAGTGGTTATCTAAAATGGTGTTTGTTCATTTAATTCATGTCCTGTTGCTGATTCTCTTCATTAATTATTTAATTATCTAATTATGTAATTGTTTTATTACTATGCACTAGTATATATGTGGTTTCTAGTGAAATGTTTTTTATTCCTTTGAAGGCCAGTGGGCCGAGGTACCGGAATAAAGCTCTGTTTCCTGTAATCCTGCTCGTGTGGTTTGTTTCACAATTTTGTTGCTGTTGGTTTCTACATTTGCTAAGTTTAATTCCTCTAAGCAGGTAATATGCTGGAGATGTTCTTTAAAATGCAAGGCTGATTGGTCTCATATCTTTTATGATTGTTCTCACATCAATAATTTTTGGAGTGATATCAAAAATGTTCTTCAGGCTATCCTTACTGATTACTTTATATTATCAAAACCTTTAATTTTTTGAGTGTAAATTAATCTATTACAATGAATAACAAAAATAAATATCTTCTTTTGACAATCCTGGCAGTAGCCAAAAATGTATTACAAGAAGATGGAAATCACCCTCCATTCCAACCATACAAGACTTCATGACCCTATTGGATGAAGTAGCATCAATGGAAATAAAAGTTAAAGAATCAAGAATATATCCCAAAAAATGGACTAATAATCCTTGGATGAAAGTTCTATCTCTTATTAAGTCATTGAATCCAGATATGTCTTCACCTAATTAATCATATTGGAAGCATGAATTATTGAATAATGTATAACCTTCTTTATATGTTTATATTATCTGTTGTTCCCTTCAATTTTGTACTTGAGGCCTTTGTAAATTCTGTACATAGTTTATCATAATTTGTTATATAAATGGAAAAACATGTTTTCTCTTTTTCTCTCTGTTATTGGAAAAAAATGAATAAAAAATTTTGAGTAAAAAAAAAAAAAAAAGAAAAAAAAATGAAAGAAATACAGTACAATTTTCATGTGTTGCACTTTCTGCCCCCCCCCCCAATAACATACCTTATGTTTTTAGAGTTTTAGAGTTTTAAAAAGGAAGATAGGAATAAATTCCCTCTTTCCCCAATCTGAGAACAAATCAAACCAAATAGTATATGGCACAGTATTAGTCAGGTCTATTTTTAATAGAAACTCTCAAGTAACCAGAAACACAGTTATCGGGCATCTACCAATCCTCATGGGTGCCCGGAGAGTTACTGAACAAATTTCAAACCAAGACCTACTATTCTTCAGAATGGGTGAAGGGGGAAGCATAGCCAACCATGCTAGAAAACTTGATGTAAATAAATCTCCTTAAGCAGGCTGCACAATTAATCTCCCTAATCAATGTTAAGGAATTAAAAGCCCTCCCCCTCACCAGGCTGAACTAGCTGCTTGTAGAAGTTTGGAAGATTTTGGAGATAACAAGTAAGAGTTGGTTCATGATTTGTTATCAAATGAGATACAATATTAAAGCTAAAAAAAGTAGCCATTTCCTATGGAACTGTTTGCAAATGTACATCTACACCACAGCTAAGACAAATGAATATTCCTGCAGGCAGACACTGGCTGTCGGAGGTACAGGGATGGTGATATGTGTACATAGGTGCATAATGTTTGCAGTTATCCAAGCTTGTCAGAAACAAAGATCAGTTATGACTCATCTTCAACAGACTCCTCCCACCATATAGAACTGGTGTACAATTTCTTTTTTTTTTTTCCTGGACTATAGAGAGCTGAAAGTTTTATGTATAGACCAGTGTAAGTTACTGTAGCCAAGAAGTACATTCAGAGAAAGTGGAAGAATAGTGAACGCCCTGTAGATTAATGGATGACATATGTAATAAGGAGGGTAAACCTTAGTGGAAAATACCTAGTGAAAGCAAATAAGTAAATGGTTACCTTGGTCAAGTTATTGGGTTTTAATACAGATGAATGGTAACATACAGTTGGTGATGATTAGAAGCAATTAAATAGGTAACTTGTATCGTTTTGATTAGGGTAGTGAGAGATGATGAACAAAAAGGGGCATTTCTTATTTGATATGAACTATAGAGTGGTTACTTTCGTGGTCGGTATATCTGCGCTTTGGATAAGAAAGTATACTTTCTTAACTGCACTCCAAATGTTAATAAATAACATTTTAACTCTGGTTATGGTTGAGTGCACTTTAAATTAATAAATGTGTTGACTTTGAATTGCTAATGTTAAACTATTATTAACAATTGTTAATACATTTGCCTAATATAAACAAGCTGTCAGGAAATGTGATTCAAGTCAGTTGTTACCTTAAATATTCATCTTCTGTAGGATGCATGCTTTCACAAATACACCCACTTCCTGTTACCAAACTGCTACCTATTTTATTTTAAGAAAACACCTCTAAATACATTTGCTTGGGGCTGTACATTAAGGCAATGACGACAATCTCAGGATCTCCTGTGCCAGAGTTAAGTTTACTAAAGCACTTTTGTATTCAGTTTCTCCCTGTCCTTCCAACACTAAACATTTTCTACTAGGGTTCACATTATTGTCTCGTGCAGTTTCTGTGCATTGAATTTAACTCTACTAGGGTTCACATTATTGTCTCGTGCAGTTCCTGTGTATTCAGTGTAACCCTACTAGGGTTCACATTACTGTCTCGTGCAGTTCCTGTGTATTCAGTGTAACCCTACTAGGGTTCACATTGTTGTCTCGTGCAGTTCCTGTGTATTCAGTGTAACCCTACTACGGTTCACATTATTGTCCCTTGCAGTTCCTGTGTATTCAGTGTAACCCTACTAGGGTTCACGTTGTTGTCTCATGCAGTTCCTGTGTATTCAGTGTAACCCTACTAGGGTTCACATTATTGTCTCTTGCAGTTCCTGTGTATTCTGTGTAATGCTACTAGGTTCACATTATTGTCTCGTGGAGCTCCTGTGTATTCAGTGTAACCCTACTAGGGTTCACATTATTGTCTCTTGCAGTTTCTGTGTATTCTGTGTAACCCTACTAGGATTCACATTATTGTCTTGTGCAGTTCCTGTGTATTCTGTGTAACCCTACTAAGGTTCACAATATTGTCTCATGCAGTTACTGTGTATTCAGTGTAACCCTACTAGGGTTCACATTATTGTCTCGTGCAGTTCCTGTGTATTCAGTGTAACCCTACTAGGGTTCATATCATTGTCTCATGCTGTTCCTGTGTATTCAGTGTAACCCTACTAGGGCTCACATTATTGTCTCGTGCAGTTCCTGTGTATTCAGTGTAACCCTACTAGGGTTCACATTGTTGTCTTGTGCAGTTCCTGTGTATTCAGTGTAACC
Organism: Protopterus annectens; assembly: GCF_019279795.1. Lineage (NCBI taxonomy): Eukaryota > Metazoa > Chordata > Ceratodontiformes > Protopteridae > Protopterus > Protopterus annectens. The sequence goes on along the minus strand of NC_056730.1, from coordinate 575,448,783 downwards.
TCACTATGGTTTCCATTATTGTCTCGTGCAGTTCCTGTGTATTCAGTGTAACCTTACTAGGGTTCACATTGTTGTCTCGTGCAGTTTCTGTGATTCAGTTTACCCTACTAGGGTTCACATTATTGTCTCGTGCAGTTCATGTGTATTTAGTGTAACCCTACTAGGGTTCACATTATTGTCTCGTGCAGTTCCTGTGTATTCAGTGTAACCCTACTAGGGCTCACATTATTGTCTCGTGCAGTTCCTGTGTATTCAGTTTATCCCTATTCAGTGTAACCCTACTAGGGTTCACATTATTGTCTTGTGCAGATCCTGTGTATTCAGTGTAACCCTACTAGGGTTCACATTGTTGACTCGTGCAGTTCTTGTGTATTCAGTGTAACCCTACTAGGGTTCACATTGTTGTCTCATGCAGTTCCTGTGTATTCACATTGTTGTCCTGTGCAGTTCCTGTGTATTCAGTGTAACCCTACTAGGGCTCACATTATTCTCTCGTGCAGTTCCTGTGTATTCAGTGTATCCCTATTCAGTGTAACCCTACCAGGGTTCACATTATTGTCTCGTGCAGTTCCTGTGTATTCAGTGTAACCCTACTAGGGTTCACATTATTGTCTTGTGCAGTTCCTGTGTATTCAGTGTAACCCTACTAGGGTTCACATTGTTGTCTCATGCAGTTCCTGTGTATTCAGTGTAACCCTACTAGGGTTCACATTGATGTCTCGTGCAGTTCCTGTGTATTCAGTGTAACCCTACTAGGGTTCACATTGTTGTCCTGTGCAGTTCCTGTGTATTCAGTGTAACCCTACTAGGGCTCACATTATTGTCTCGTGCAGTTCCTGTGTATTCAGTGTATCCCTATTCAGTGTAACCCTACTAGGGTTCACATTATTGTCTCGTGCAGTTCCTGTGTATTCAGTATAACCCTACTAGGGTTCACATTATTGTCTTGTGCAGTTCCTGTGTATTCAGTGTAACCCTACCAGGGTTCACATTATTGTCTCGTGCAGTTCCTGTGTATTCAGTGTAACCCTACTAGGGTTCACATTATTGTCTTGTGCAGTTCCTGTGTATTCAGTGTAACCCTACTAGGGTTCACATTGTTGTCTCATGCAGTTCCTGTGTATTCAGTGTAACCCTACTAGGGTTCACATTGATGTCTCGTGCAGTTCCTCTGTATTCAGTTTAACTTTACTAGGGTTCACATTGTTGTATTGTGCAGTTCCTGTATATTCAGTGTAACCCTATTAGGGTTCACATTATTGTCTTGTGCAGTTCCTGTGCATTCAGTGTAACCCTACTAGGGTTCACATTGTTGTTTCGTGCAGTTCCTGTGTATTCACCGTAACCCTACTAGGGTTCACATTGTTGTATTGTGCAGTTCCTGTGTATTCAGTGTAACCCTACTAGGGTTCACATTGTTGTCTTGTGCAGTTCCTGTGCATTCAGTGTAACCCTACTAGGGTTCACATTGTTGTTTCGTGCAGTTCCTGTGTATTCACTGTAACCCTACTAGGGTTCACATTGTTGTATTGTGCAGTTCCTGTGTATTCAGTGTAACCCTACTAGGGTTCACATTGTTGTCTTGTGCTGTTCCTGTGTATTCAGTGTAAACATACTAGGGTTTACATTATTGTCTTGTGCAGTTCTTGTGTATTTAGTGTAACCCTACTAGGGTTCACATTGTTGTTTCGTGCAGTTCCTGTGTATTCAGTGTAACCCTACTAGGGTTCACATTGTTGTCTCATGCAGTTCCTGTGTATTCACATTGTTGTCCTGTACAATTCCTGTGTATTCAGTGTAACCCTACTAGGGTTCACATTATTGTCTCGTGCAGTTCCTGTGTATTCAGTGTAACCCTACTAGGGTACACATTATTGTCTTGTGCAGTTCCTGTGTATTCAGTGTAACCCTACTAGGGTTCACATTATTGTCTTGTGCAGTTCCTGTGTATTCAGTGTAACCCTACTAGGGTACACATTATTGTCTTGTGCAGTTCCTGTGTATTCAGTGTAACCCTACTAGGGTTCACATTGTTGTTTCGTGTAGTTCCTGTGTATTCAGTGTAATCCTACTAGGGTTTACATTATTGTCTTGTGCAGTTCTTGTGTATTTAGTGTAACCCTACTAGGGTTCACATTGTTGTTTCGTGCAGTTCCTGTGTATTCAGTGTAACCCTACTAGGGTTCACATTGTTGTCTTGTGCAGTTCCTGTGTATTCAGTGTAACCCTACTAGGGTTCACATTATTGTCTCGTGCAGTTCCTGTGTATTCAGTGTAACCCTAGTAGGGTTCACATTATTGTCTCGTGCAGTTCCTGTGTGTTCAGTGTAACTCTTCTAGGGCTCACATTATTGTCTTGTGCAGTTACTGTGTATTCAGTGTATCCCTATTCATTGTAACCCTACTAGGTTTCACATTGTTGTCTTGTGCAGTTCCTGTGTATTCAGTGTAACCCTACTAGGGTTCACATTGTTGTCTTGTGCTGTTCCTGTGTATTCAGTGTAAACATACTAGGGCTCACATTATTGTCTCGTGCAATTCCTGTGTATTCAGTGTAACCCTACTAGGGCTCACATTATTGTCTCTTGCAGTTCCTGTGTATTCTGTGTAACCCTACTAGGTTCTCATTATTGTCTCATGCAGCTCCTGTATATTCAGTGTAACCCTACTAGGGTTCACATTGTCTCTTGCAGTTCCTATGTATTCTGTGTAACCCTACTAGGGTTCACATTATTGTCTCGTGCAGTTCCTGTGTATTCTGTGTAACCCTACTAAGGTTCACAATATTGTCTCGTGCAGTTACTGTGTATTCAGTGTAACCCTACTAGGGTTCACATTATTGTCTCGTGCTGTTCCTCTGTATTCAGTGTAACCCTACTAAGGTTCACAATATTGTCTCGTGCAGTTACTGTGTATTCAGTGTAACCCAACTAGGGTTCACATTATTGTCTCATGCTGTTCCTGTGTATTCTGTGTAACCCTACTAGGGTTCACATTATTGTCTTGTGCAGTTCCTGTGTATTCAGTGTAACCCTACTAGGGTTCACATTGTTGTCTCATGCTGTTCCTGTGTATTCTGTGTAACCTCACTATGGTTTCCATTATTGTCTCGTGCAGTTCCTGTGTATTCAGTGTAACCTTACTAGGGTTCACATTGTTGTCTCGTGCAGTTCCTGTGTATTCAGTGTAACCCTACTAGGGTTCACATTGTTGTCTCATGCTGTTCCTGTGTATTCTGTGTAACCTCACTATGGTTTCCATTATTGTCTCGTGCAGTTCCTGTGTATTCAGTGTAACCTTACTAGGGTTCACATTGTTGTCTCGTGCAGTTCCTGTGTATTCAGTTTACCCTACTAGGGTTCACATTATTGTCTCGTGCAGTTCCTGTGTATTTAGTGTAACCCTACTAGGGTTCACATTATTGTCTTGTGCAGTTCCTGTGCATTCAGTGTAACCCTACTAGGGCTCACATTATTGTCTCGTGCAGTTCCTGTGTATTCAGTGTAACCCTACTAGGGTTCACATTGTTGTCTTGTGCAGTTCCTGTGTATTCAGTCTAACCCTACTAGGGCTCACATTATTGTCTTGTGCAGTTCCTGTGCATTCAGTGTAACCCTACTAGGGCTCACATTATTGTCTCGTGCAGTTCCTGTGTATTCAGTGTAACCCTACTAGGGTTCACATTGTTGTCTTGTGCAGTTCCTGTGTATTCAGTGTAACCTCACTATGGTTTCCATTATTGTCTCGTGCAGTTCCTGTGTCTTCAGTGTAACCTTACTAGGGTTCACATTGTTGTCTCGTGCAGTTCCTGTGTATTCAGTTTACCCTACTAGGGTTCACATTATTGTCTCGTGCAGTTCCTGTGTATTTAGTGTAACCCTACTAGGGTTCACATTATTGTCTTGTGCAGTTCCTGTGCATTCAGTGTAACCCTACTAGGGCTCACATTATTGTCTCGTGCAGTTCCTGTGTATTCAGTGTAACCCTACTAGGGCTCACATTATTGTCTCGTGCAGTTCCTGTGTATTCAGTGTATCCCTATTCAGTGTAACCCTACTAGGGTTCACATTATTGTCTTGTGCAGTTCCTGTGTATGCAGTGTAACCCTACTAGGGTTCACATTGTTGTCTCGTGCAGTTCTTGTGTATTCAGAGTAACCCTACTAGGGTTCACATTGTTGTCTCATGCAGTTCCTGTGTATTCACATTGTTGTCCTGTGCAGTTCCTGTGTATTCAGTGTAACCCTACTAGGGCTGACATTATTGTCTCATGCAGTTCCTGTGTATTCAGTGTATCCCTATTCAGTGTAACCCTACTAGGGTCACATTATTGTCTCGTGCAGTTCCTGTGTATTCAGTGTAACCCTACTAGGGTTCACATTATTGTCTTGTGCAGTTCCTGTGTATTCAGTGTAACCCTACTAGGGTTCACATTGTTGTTTCGTGCAGTTCCTGTGTATTCAGTGTAACCTACTAGGGTTCACATTGTTGTCTCATGCAGTTCCTGTGCATTCAGTGTAACCCTACTAGGGTTCACATCGATGTCTCGTGCAGTTCCTGTGTATTCAGTTTAACTTTACTAGGGTTCACATTGTTGTATTGTGCAGTTCCTGTGCATTCAGTGTAACCCTACTAGGGTTCACGTTGTTGTCTCGTGCTGTTCCTGTGTATTCAGTGTAACCCTACTAGGGTTCACATTATTGTCTCATGCTGTTCCTGTGTATTCAGTGTAACCCTACTAGGGTTCACATTGTTGTCTTGTGCAGTTCCTGTGTATTCAGTGTAACCTCACTATGGTTTACATTATTGTCTCGTGCAGTTCCTGTGTATTCAGTGTAACCCTACTAGGGTTCACATTGTTGTTTTTTGCAGTTCCTGTGTATTCAGTGTAATCCTACTAGGGGTCACATTGTTGTCTCTTGCAGTTCCTGTGTATTCAGTGTAACCCTACTAGGGTTCACATTATTGTCTCGTGCAGTTCCTGTGTATTCAGTGTAACCCTAGTAGGGTTCACATTATTGTCTCGTGCAGTTCCTGTGTGTTCAGTGTAACTCTTCTAGGGCTCACATTATTGTCTTGTGCAGTTACTGTGTATTCAGTGTATCCCTATTCATTGTAACCCTACTAGGGTTCACATTGTTGTCTCATGCAGTTCCTGTGTATTCACATTGTTGTCCTGTACAATTCCTGTGTATTCAGTGTAACCCTACTAGGGTTCACATTATTGTCTCGTGCAGTTCCTGTGTATTCAGTGTAACCCTACTAGGGTTCACATTATTGTCTCGTGCAGTTCCTGTGTATTCAGTGTAACCCTACTAGGGTACACATTATTGTCTTGTGCAGTTCCTGTGTATTCAGTGTAACCCTACTAGGGTTCACATTGTTGTTTCGTGTAGTTCCTGTGTATTCAGTGTAATCCTACTAGGGTTTACATTATTGTCTTGTGCAGTTCTTGTGTATTTAGTGTAACCCTACTAGGGTTCACATTGTTGTTTCGTGCAGTTCCTGTGTATTCAGTGTAACCCTACTAGGGTTCACATTGTTGTCTTGTGCAGTTCCTGTGTATTCAGTGTAACCCTACTAGGGTTCACATTATTGTCTTGTGCAGTTCCTGTGTATTCAGTGTAACCCTAGTAGGGTTCACATTATTGTCTCGTGCAGTTCCTGTGTGTTCAGTGTAACTCTTCTAGGGCTCACATTATTGTCTTGTGCAGTTACTGTGTATTCAGTGTATCCCTATTCATTGTAACCCTACTAGGTTTCACATTGTTGTCTTGTGCAGTTCCTGTGTATTCAGTCTAACCCTACTAGGGTTCACATTGTTGTCTCATGCATTTCCTATGTATTCACATTGTTGTCCTGTACAATTCCTGTGTATTCAGTGTAACCCTACTAGGGTTCACATTATTGTCTCGTGCAGTTCCTGTGTATTCAGTGTAACCCTACTAGGGTACACATTATTGTCTTGTGCAGTTCCTTTGTATTCAGTGTATCCCTACTAGGGTTCACATTGTTGTCTCATGCAGTTCCTGTGTATTCAGTGTAACCCTACTAGGGTTCACATTGTTGTTTCGTGTAGTTCCTGTGTATTCAGTGTAATCCTACTAGGGTTTACATTATTGTCTTGTGCAGTTCTTGTGTATTTAGTGTAACCCTACTAGGGTTCACATTGTTGTTTCGTGCAGTTCCTGTGTATTCAGTGTAACCCTACTAGGGTTCACATTGTTGTCTCATGCAGTTCCTGTGTATTCACATTGTTGTCCTGTGCAGTTCCTGTGTATTCAGTGTAACCCTACTAGTGTTCACATTATTGTCTCGTGCAGTTCCTTTGTATTCAGTGTAACCCTACTAGGGTTCACATTATTCTCTCGTGCAGCTCCTGTGTATTCAGTGTAACCCTACTTGGGTTCACATTATTGTCTTGTGCAGTTCCTGTGTATTCAGTGTAACCCTACTAGGGTTCACATTGTTGTTACGTGCAGTTCCTGTGTATTCTGTGTAACCCTAGTAGGGTTCACATTATTGTCTCTTGCAGTTCCCGTGTATTCAATGTAACCCTACTAGGGTTCACATTGTTGTCTCATGCAGTTCCTGTCTATTCAGTGTAACCCTACTACGGTTCACATTATTGTCTCGTGCAGTTCCTCTGTATTCAGTGTAACCCTACTAGGGTTCACATTGTTGTCTTGTGCAGTTCCTGTTTATTGAGTGTAACCCTACTAGGGTTCACATTATTGTCTCGTGCAATTCCTGTGTATTCAGTGTAACCCTACTAGGGTTCACATTGTTGTCTTGTGCAGTTCCTGTTTATTGAGTGTAACCCTACTAGGGTTCACATTGTTGTTTCGTGCAGTTCCTGTGTATTCAGTGTAACCCCACTAGGGTTCACATTATTGTCTCGTGCAGTTCCTGTGTATTCAGTGTAACCCTACTAGGGTTCACATTGTTGTTTCGTGCAGTTCCTGTGTATTCAGTGTAACCCTAGTAGGGTTCACATTATTGTCTTGTGCAGTTCCTGTGTATTCAGTGTAATCTTACTAGGGTTCGCATTGTTGTCGCATGCAGTTCCTGTGTATTCATTGTAACCCTACTACGGTTCACATTGATGTCTCGTTCAGTTCCTGTGTATTCAGTGTAACCCTACTAGCGTTCACATTGTTGTCTTGTCAGTTCCTGTGTATTCAGTGTAACCCTACTAGGGTTCACATTATTGTCTCGTGCAGTTCCTGTGTATTCAGTGTAACCCTACTAGGGTTCACATTATTGTCTCGTGCAATTCCTATGTATTCTGTGTAACCCTACTAGGGTTCACATTATTGTCTCATGCAGTTCCTGTGTATTCAGTGTAACCCTACTAGGGTTCACATTATTGTCTCGTGCAATTCCTGTGTATTCTGTGTAACCCCACTAGGGTTCACATTATTGTCTCGTGCAGTTCCTGTGTATTCAGTGTAACCCTACTAGGGTTCACATTGTTGTCTCAGGCAGTTCCTGTGTATTCAGTGTAACCCTACTAGGGTTCACATTGTTGTCTTGTGCAGTTCCTGTGTATTCAGTGTAACCCTACTAGGGTTCACTTTATTGTCTCATGCAGTTCCTGTGTATTCAGTGTAACCCTACTAGGGTTCACATTATTGTCTCATGCAGTTCCTGTGTATTCAGTGTAACCCTGCTAGGGTTCACATTGTTGTCTCGTGCAGTTCCTGTGTATTCAGTGTAACCCTACAAGGGTTCACATTGTTGTCTTATGCAGTTCCTGTGTATTCACATTATTGTCTCGTGCAGTTCCTGTGTATTCTGTGTAACCCTATTAGAATTCACATTATTGTCTCGTGCAGTTCCTGTGTATTCAGTGTAACCCTACTAGGGTTCACATTATTGTCTCATGCAGTTCCTGTGTATTCAGTGTAACCCTACTAGGGTTCACATTATTGTCTCTTGCAGTTCCTGTGTATTCAGTGTAACCCTACTAGGGTTCACATTGTTGTCTCGTGCAGTTCCTGTGTATTCAGTGTAACCCTACAAGGGTTCACATTGTTGTCTTATGCAGTTCCTGTGTATTCACATTATTGTCTCGTGCAGTTCCTGTGTATTCAGTGTAACCCTACTAGGGTTCACATTATTGTCTCATGCAGTTCCTGTGTATTCAGTGTAACCCTACTAGGGTTCACATTATTGTCTCGTGCAGTTCCTGTGTATTCAGTGTAACACTACTACGGTTCACATTATTGTCTCATGCAATTCCTGTGTATTCTGTGTAACCCCACTAGGGTTCACATTATTGTCTCGTGCAGTTCCTTTGTATTCAGTGTAACCCCACTAGGGTTCACATTGTTGTCTCATGCAGTTCCTGTGTATTCAGTGTAACCCTACTAGGGTTCACATTGTTGTTTCATGCAGTTCCTGTTTATTCAGTGTAACCCTACTAGGGTTCACATTGTTGTTTCGTGCAGTTCCTGTGTATTCTGTGTAACCCTACTACGGTTCACATTATTGTCTCGTGCAGTTCCTGTGTATTCAGTGTAACCCCACTAGGGTTCACATTATTGTCTCGTGCAGTTCCTGTGTATTCAGTGTAACCCCACTAGGGTTCACATTATTGTCTCGTGCAGTTCCTGTGTATTCTGTATAACCCTAATAGGGTTCATTTATTGTCTCGTGCAGTTCCTGTGTATTCTGTGTAATCCTTCTCCTTCTAGTAGTTTTTCTCCTGCAGCAAATCATCTTTGGCCATACAACAGTCATGACACTTCTCCACTGCAGATTACTGTTCCATGGCCATCTTTTTTCTCCTGTGCAAAATATTTGAAAAAAAATGTTTGAGTAACTCATATGTCATATATCGAAATTACAATTTTACCTGTTACTATGAGCAGGGTCCAAGGTTAACAAAACAAGATGGCAGCTTTCTCATTCTGTAACTATTTGCATACTGCACAGTGCATTTTACTTTAGCCTTAGAGGAGGGGAACTTTGTTGATTTTAATAAGGCTTCTAGCACAGCACAGTACAGTATAGTGCAGCATCTGTTATTTAAAAAAAAAAGTCTCATTTACTTCAGACTCTGCTCACACTAGCTTTAAGAACAGTCCCTTATTTTAACAGCAGAACTGAGCCAATTCTCTACACTGATACCTTTCTCTCTAGTGTCTTGAAAACAGTGAGTATCTGCTATGCACCATCACTAACCCTCCCTTTTTCTATGTTTATTTCTACTTTAAGTTTATCCTTAGAATTATATGATTCATTTGGCTATATTTGTTAACCTGGAATGTCTAGCTGGCGAAAGCCCATTTTCTGCAGAGTCCTGAGGAGAAAAGCTCCAAAACCAAGCGTAATCGAGGACAAGGTCAGTCGTCACAAAATAATTTGTTGACGTACCAGGAGGCACCTCATTTAGCAATACCATGCTGGGGTTATTTATTTATTTATTTATTTATTTATTCGCTGAATTTTGTCAACTTGGTAGGTCTCACTAAGCTTTTGTCTCATCATCAAAGAAGAACAAATGTAATGTTTACAATGAGGAGAAAAAAAAATTAGGTAGATGATTAGGGAACCTTCTCTTCCTTTTAGTAGAGCTCTGTATTATCAGAGGATAATAAGATTTTACTAGGCTATCAACCCAGAGGTCATTTCATCTCAATGTAATACTAAAGATACGCAAGTCAATACCCAGAACTGTATTTAGTAATGACTGCCCATGTCCAGGTGCTATCCTCGGAAGGAATTTACAGTGCCCCATCCACTCGTCAGGTTTCTTTTGAACAATGTCATAGAAGTGCACTGTTTCACATGAATTGGTAGCCTATTCCAAAGACACAACTGTCACTGGGAGACAAATCTATTCTTCCAGCATGCCCTATTTAAGTCACACGCCAAATTTAGGTCCCTGGAACGGGTAGCTCTCGTCCTGTTTGATATACAGATGTGCAGCAAATTCATTAGGTTTGGGTCTGAGGTTGCTCTGTAAGCCGGGCACAAGTCTCCCCTAAGAAGTTTATATGATACTGAGTATAGTGACAAGGAATATAGTCAGTCTGTGTAAAACATGTGCTGGAGTCCCTTGATCTTCTTTGTTAGAAACATCTGAGGTATCTCCAGTTGCTGCAGGTGCTTTGTATAGTATATGCCAAATGGGGCATTATAATCAATTATGGGCCTGATTAGTGCAGAGTATAGAGGGGCTTATAACCTCCTTTGCTCTCAAGATGATGCATTTATTAATCAAGTGTGCAACATAGAAAGCCTTCCTTACTACAATAGGTACGTGGTGGTCAAAGTTAAGGTCACAGTTAGCTTGTGATCCCAGATCCCTTACCACTTCATGGGCACTTAAGTTATTGTTGTTGATCTGATAGTGTAAAGGGACATTGTTTTAGCTGAAGGGAATGATGATGCATTTGTTTCCATTCAACCTGAGATTGTGATTAAGACATGAGTCTTTGGTCTGCGTAAGACCCTCCTAGAATATACTGACATTTGGGGATTCAGTAATTGCACCTAGTTTGCAGATGTCCACAGACTTTGTCAGCTACAATCCCTTAGTATTGTCCTAAACTTCTGAGAAGTATATACCAAACAGTAGGGGGCCCAGCACTGACCATTCTGGCACCCCACTGTTAAGAGGTTTACTGGTTGATGTCAAATCACCCACTTTGATAGTGTGTGTCCTGTTTGAGAGCCAGTAGGCAACCCATTTTACAGCAAAGGGGCTTACATTTAGTTTGCTAAGTTTATCGGTAATGCCTGAGTGTGAGATTGTGTCAAAAGCTTTTGCCACATTGAGGTATACTGTGTGAACAGATTTGCCCTCATCAATGGCACTGGTCACATTTTCAAAGAAATAAACCAGATTTAACAGGTAGGATCTACCCTTGACAAAGCCGAATTGGGTTGGATCCAGGGTTTGGAGGTTTCCTATGTCTTTATTTATGAGGTCCATAATAATACGTTCCATAGCCTTACAGATGAGTCTGGTCAGTCTTATGGTTCTATAATTACCTGGGTCTGTTGCTAGGCCACCTTTGTGGAGGGGAATAACTGTTGCTGTTCTCCATTCCACAAGAACAAAGCCTGCAGTTAGGCTGTGATTGATAAAGGTACTTAATGGTGATGGAAGTTCATATTTTAGCCAGTTTAGAAGACAGCCTAGGATGCTGTCTGGTTCCATAGAGTTTTTTGCCGCAGACAAGGCTTTAATAACCTGCTCTTCAGATATGTAGGGTGGGGGGGTGATACAAGGTTTGTGACAAGTTTGGAGGGGATAAGGGAGTGATATTTTCACCAAACTTATCATCTAGTAGGTTTTCTATTTCTATGGGGTCAGTGTGTGGGATTCTATTATGTTGTTGAACTTTTAAAAGTTCGAACGCCATATGGTCGAACCCATATGTTCGAACTTTTAAAAGTTCAAATGTGTTAACGTAGATTTCCGTTCAGTGTGGAAAGAGAAGATTTCCCTTTACTGCACTGTAGTGCAATCTCGGAGTTGGTATATTTAAAGAGCGGGGGGTGTGGGGGGGTGCGGGGTGGCTTGCCCCCCCTGCTTACAACCGTTAGGTAGGTTTTTTTTGTGTTTTTTTAATTTTTTTTTGCTGTTTTCGACATTTTAAAAGTTTGAACACATGGGTTTGACCATACAGCATTCGAACTTTTAAAGTTTCGATAACGTAATATGAACCCAGTGTGTGTATGATATCATTAGTCACTAGTTCAGCACATGCTTGAGTCCTTCTTTTTAGGCTACTTACATAGCTGTAAAAGGCCTTATTGTTATCTTTGGCTGTGCTTGCTAAGTATTTCCTCAAAGATGCCCTTAGAGGATTTGATATGTTGTATTATTTGCCTGTTAAGGCTGAGAAGGGTGTTTTTCCATAGTTAGAGCCTTGCCTTTGTTTTCTTGGACAGCAACATTTTGCATTTCTTGTAAAGTTTGTTGATGCTGGATGTCCACTATTGTGGCTTGTTTTTACTTGGGGCTGTAGCTTTGATTCTTTCTGGTACAGCTGAGTCTGTACACTTATGCAAGTGATTGTACAGAGCTTTAGTGTAAGCTTAAGTGTAGTTACCACTTCCAGCCGGGTGTGGTACTTGGAATGCATTTGTACCTTCCTCTAGGTGGTATAGTTTTCCTTGATGAAGTTTTTTAGTCTGACTTTGTCCCTTGTGAATTCTGGTGTTATTGCCAGCAAGAAGGTGGCTGATTTGTGGTCAGATTTAACTAATGATGGTCCGACAGTTGAGGCAGCACATCTGTTTGTCATGTTAGTAAGGACCAGATCTAGTATGTTTGTTCCTCTTGTCGGAGTATGAAAAATTTGTTCCAGGACATTTAAGTTAACAAAGTTAAGGAACTTTTGCGCTAGTGAGTTAGGACTAGAGTAGGTTTTCCATTTGATGGTGGGATAATTGAAATCCCCCATAACCAGAGTGTTTGGGAATGTTTAGACTGACTCCAGTTTGGTCAAGTAGGCTTCATGTGCTTCCTAACCCATGGAGGGGGATCTATAACTGGCTATGACTTGAATGGGGGTCTTACCCATATTAACCTGAGCTTGGAGTAACTCCATAGAGTTGTCCAGTCTAACTGGATGGGAGGTGACTTTATCTCTAATATAGGTAGAAAAATTGCCTCCTTTGATTCTCACACATTCGTTTTGCAGTCTGAAGATGTGAAATGCATTGTAGTCTTGCAAGGCCGGGGTACTGTCTGAGGCCTTGAACCAGGTTTCTCTGACTGCACAGACATCTGCATCTTCCAGTGACAGAAGTGCTTCCAGGGTGTGCAGTTTTTGGTTTAAGCTCCTAGCGTTTAGCAGCATAAACCTTATTTTGTTATGACTGGCAAACTTCATGTCGGTAAGTTTGTTTTCGAGACCTTGTCTAAAAAAGGCACTATGGGAGAGGCAAGAGCTTTGCCAGCAGCTGAAAGCCAAGTGGTTCCAGGTGCAAACCGTTGCTGGCAAAGCAGCGAGGTTTGTCGACCATTACTTCCAAGGCTGACAGAAACTGAATCCCCTTGGAATGACATCAAAAACTAATCAATTATTGAAGTCTATAATTTTTTGTTTATACCGTGGCATCATTCTAGGTGAGGGTGCCATGCTGCTCAAGGCTAGGGACATACCTGCCTGGAGCACATACTCAGAGAGCTCAATTATGTCTCTCTTCATATAGTCCAGTGAGGTACATCTCAGGTCATTCACTCCAGCATGAACTATGACAGAGTCATAATGGTACTTGTTGCTGAGAGACCTGAGTGCATGAGTGATATGATGAATCCTGGCACTGGACAGGCAGTTGACTGTGACTTTCTGTTTGTCCAGGCTGGTGAGTGGGACATCCGTGTGTCTCACTATGGAGTCTCCAATGACAAGAAAATTTGGTTTTGAGTGTTACTGCTTACTGGCTTGGTTGGTGAGACACTGGTGTTATTATGTGTCATGGGTGCTGTGGGAACTGTGTTAGTTGTAGCAGTCATGTTTTGGAGTTCTCTGGTGCTTTGGTAAGTTTTTTGAGAGAACCTTCATGTATGTTGATTTTTGTGTTTGATGTGTACTATGTGTATGAGTAGTGGTGGGTGGGTTGACAACATTTTCAGTGTTGCTGTTTCAAGTGCGAGAGAGCATGGAGCCATGATTCTTGGTGTAGATACATCTCTCACACTCTGTACTAGAGTGAGTTATTAGTAGAAGGTTGTTGGTGTACATGAGACAATTGCTACACTGTCTCAGAAGACCCAAGTCAACAAGGCTGGCAGGAGAAACAAGAGTAGTCCAACTGTCCATAATGCTAGATTGAAGAACTGTTATCACAAGGGGGGGGGGGTGGCTTTTCAGGACTGATAAAGGAGGTGTTCAGTGGATGGATATTTATGCCTGTTTTTTTGTAATTTAATAGGTCACAGTTCACTAGTAGTACCCGCGGTGGTGCTGCTGCGGTAGTGTTGTCGCCTCACAGTAAGTCGCTGTCTGGTTCGATTCTCAGCTAGAGCATCTTCTGCGTGGAGACATGCGTGAATGGGCGTACCTTCGTTGAAGGTTGTGCGTCAGGGCTGGTAACTCGGCACGTAAAAATCAACTACCAATCATTAGCGGACCGGAGTTCCACTGTGGCGACCCCTAACTGGGAAAAGCCGAAAGCCACAACAACAGTTCACTAGTAGTATTTCTTTGACTGGGAAAGTACTAGGGATGAGGGCTACACTAATGTGCTACAGCTGTATCAAAGGGAAAATTTTTCATATTTATCTGTCCGGCTATGGTGCACAGTTGGTTCAAGGCTGGAAGACATTTGGGAGGATACATAAGAACAGAAAGTTAAGAGACTGTGGTCTGATGATATCTGTTTAGACAATTTGGAGGATGTTTTGACTAGTGGTCAGTGCTGAGTGCATCAGCACTTCACAGTCCCGAGGCAGTGGTCATCCACCATCAGCATCTAGTGCAGTCCTGGGGCAGTGGTCATCCATCATCAGCATCTAGTGCAGTCCTGGGGCAGTGGTCATCCATCATCAGCATCTAGTGCAGTCCTGGGGCAGTGGTCACCCACCATCAATATCTAGTGCAGTCCTGGGGCAGTGGTCATCCATCATCAGCATCTAATGCAGTCCTGGGGCAGTGGTCATCCACCATCAGCATCTAGTGCAGTCCTGGGGCAGTGGTCATCCATCATCAGCATCTAGTGCAGTCCTGGGGCAGTGGTCATCCATCATTAGCATCTAGTGAATGACTAACTGAAAATGATGCAGAGGCTGAGACAATCAATGTGAAATGGCCACCCTGGGGCTGGGGGCAGTAATGGTTCATGTTGTTCACAGAACACTAATGAAGTTGAAAAATAGTAAACTGATTTAGCAGAATTGGAGCAATCTTCAGGATGAGTGGAAGGAAGAATGCAAGGTCTGGAAGCTCTGACTACATCTAGAAAGGTTGGCTAAGAGTTCAGGGCTGGGAAACAAAGCTGACACTGAAAGACAGGATTTCCATAAGATGATCTTAGGATTTATGCTTTGAAGTACAAAACAGCTTTTGTCTTTTTTTTCTGTATTTTTTTAATCCCCATGCCTGTGGACCATCAACTTTGCCTCTGTGAGCTAGTGAATGAGAAAGGTCCAGCGTCTAGATGGCCTTCTGAGGTGTTACTTAACATAAACCATCATTATACCAGCAGCAAGGAAGATACGTAGGTATTCCTTACACCAGTCCCATGACCCATGTGGTACCTTATTCCTTTTTAATCCTTCCCCAAGGCCTTACCAATGGCTCCACTACCTGTACCCCACTGGTTCATTCATGTGTCCCTTCTCATCCTCTAGCTGGCTCATCCATCCTCGTCTGAGGGCCTAATCAGGACATTCATTCCCTGGCAGTAGGATTTAGGCATTAGGGAGTGGACCATTGTACTGTTCCTATGGCGGTCCTTACCTCATTCCTTCCTAACCCTTTCCTGTAGGTAGACATTCGACTTGCAATGGCTGCCTGGGCATGGAATGGTGTGTGTGCTCCCACATGTGTATCCCATTTCAGCCATGGATGTGCAGTTTAACAGCACAAACCTTCTCTTACTTCTTACATGTGCCATCACTTACTATTGGTGGACCATACTGCCGACCTCTCCTTAGGACGGATGACCTAGCAGTGACTACTCAGGCCTCTCCTTCCCACCTGACTGCTCAAGCACTCATATTACTAATCAAACATAGGTCAACTTGTATGTTGTCTGAGCTTCACCCCTCTATACCATTGGGGTGGGACACCCATGAAAACTTCTGCATATGTGTCTGCCCCCCCCCCCCCCAGCTCCACTGAATGTACTGCTTGGTAGGTGCTCATCCTGGGCCTTTTATTGTACAACCTCCACTAGGTGCCAGACTGTGAAACCCTCTCCCACAATGGCTGAGATGGTGATGGCCATGCACTCCTATCCTCTGTCAGCTCCTCCAGTACCAGGGCTGAGAATTGAACTCAGGTCCTCTGGGTCAGAGTCAGAACTTTATTGCTCTGTAGCTACGTGGAGAACTTTTCAGCAGTAGCATGTAGAGTGGCTGCTGAGAGAGCTGCTTGTCTGTGGCATTCAGTCTTAGACACTACTAGTCCCAGTGGGTACTTTGTTTTAAAAGGGTTACTATTCCTTTCTTTAAGATTCTCACATAAAAAAGGATTTGTAGAGATGCAGTCACACTGCTATGAGGACATTTAGGGTATCAGTCTTTACTTTCCTCAACTGCCTGAATTATTATTTTTTTAATTATTATTATTAATTTATTACATTATTATTTAGGATGGCAGTTGGCTTAAAGGATTAATGTGCTGCTAACATGCTGTTTCCTGTGGTCCAGTGGTGCAAGGTTTGATTCCCTCAGACTTCATTGCTTAACCGTGTGACTCTGAGCAAGTCATTTAACTAGATACTGCTCCTGAGTTAAACCTAGTAAAGGTCCATGAAGCTCAGTGCTCTGCCCCAGAAAACAAATAAAAATAATGATTGTGAAAAAGAGTTCAATGTAAAAATTATTTGGAGCCACGGGCACAATTTTTACATAAACTTCAACATAGTTGTTAAATGTATAAGTATTTTGTTTAGAAAAGTGGCTGTCAAAGCTAAAACATCAGCCTCATTTCAAAATCCAGAAAAGCAATAGGAAAACAGTGTTGATATCTAGCCTTGAGTATGGTCTTCCAATAATAATACCAGTCAAACACCCAGCTGTTCCAGGTTACAGTAAATACATTTTGTAGATATTTCCACTGTAACACTAAACAATGAACATCACTGCCTCACCTTAGAAAAGGGTAGCTGATTACCAGACACAACATGAGCATCTCTTGTCTTAACTTGACCCATAAACAGACAGATGTCTAATGTATAATGTTGAGAACTGTGTTGCTTTTTTACCCAAGGTATGGCTGGAAAGGTTCCATGGACCAGCTCAGTTGCCTCGTAAGATAAAATAAATGAATTCAGTATGCTACTTAGAGAAATGGAGGTCATTTGCTAGCAATATTGGCTAAATTAAAATCATAGTTCTGGGAAGTGAAATGTGATGTAAACCTATGGATGTTTGCGGAAGAACTGCAGTGTTTTTAACTCTGCATCTTGGCACTGGCAGGGTGTGTTGTATGAAGGCCAACATAGGTTTGGCTGCAACTACAGCAGCCTTGAGCACTTCCATATGATTGCTCTCAAAACTTTACCAATTTAGGCATATAATGATAAGCTGCCCCAATAAGAACAGGTGAACCCATGTATGGATCTATAGTATAAACACAGGATGCATGACAGAAGTGGAATCCATGTGAACTGGTGGAGCTGGATGAAGGTAAACAGGATCTCATGGATGAAACACATCTGGAACAGATGTGCTATTGTTTAAAGGAAATTGAGGCTGGAAAGTCCAATCTATGAATTAGATTTAGTAACACTGCTAGATATTAATGCAGTATTTCTGAATACAGGATACATGTAATTACTTATTTTCTTCAAAGCAGGAACAAAAGCCGACACAAAACGTAGTATGCATATTAACATCTTTGCAAACACCATAAAATAATAAATAACTTTGTAATCACTATAAAATTATAAATAAGTTTTCCAGGACTTTAAGATCATTTTATCAAATGCCTTGGCAGGTAGTTGTCTTGGAGGTATCATTACGCTTGAAGTGAATTTCTTTTCTTGAATCCATTTCATGGTGACAATCATCTGCATGATGCCACAAAATGTATTCCTGTGCAGTTTCCTCTCAGGAAAGATTACCATTTCTCTGCTGACAGTTTGTGCCAGAGTGTTTTGCTAAGATGGAATATAAATATTTTGAGGAATTAAGTTCATCTTTATTTATTTATTTAGTTAGTTATTGTCATTTGTTTACCAAGAAAGTCTGAGTGGGCCCAGTGGGTACTCATTTTCAGTGAACGCCCAGTGAGGAGAGCTCCAGGTTATATCACAAAAGCATTCTACAAATATTGTAAATAACCAAACCATTACAAGAGACATACCACAATACAAACTGATATCAACATGATGTTACTTCTCAATGCCAGGAGCCAAAACCAAAAGCTCCACTTCCTCCAAGCTCTCTCCTTACCCTGGAGAATGCAGACACGTGTGTGCAGCTACTGAGACATTGTCTAAAGCTGCAGAGAGCACCCCAACGGTGCAAGATGTCATTCCCTTCCACACTTCTAGGCAGAAACTGCACAAACAGAGACTAAATGTGGGAGTGTCTAAATGTGGAGGTGTCTAAATGTGGGGGTGTCTAAATGTGGGGGTATCTTGATCTACATCAATAACAAGCACCTCTAGATTGGATAAACAGGGTGATGCACTGGAGTTCCTTCATGTCCAGATTGCCATAGACAAAGCCCCTTATTATATCTGAGCTAGCTACAGGTCATTCTCTGTGTCCCATGGCTCTCATAGCACATACTTAGACACTCACCATTTAACCAAATATCAAACTCTTGGGGGAGATTAATTATCCCTCTATAAACTGGGAATCCTACACAACTCCAAATTTGCAGGTGCAGTGATTCCTAGACTTTGTAAACACAAACACACTGGACCAGTTACTGCATAAGCCTCCTAGAGGTACAAACAAATTAGACCCGATACTCACAAATATAGAAGAATGTTGCACCCCTCTCCACCCCAGTGTTGTGTTCTCTCTGGTAAAGTCAGACAACAATGTAGTCTCCTTCAAAAAAGGATCAATTCTGTAACCACAGCAAACCCTGTAATAGTTAGAAACTATTCCAAGGCAAACTATCTTTTATTTTGTGATAACCTTTCAAAATGTCAAGCCCCTCCATACTCAGATAAGACAGCAGCCTATGCAGAATTATTCAAAGAAGTTCCATAGACCCATATCAGTGATTGTATGTCAGCTGCTGTCCCTACTAGGAGTAAGCCCAAAATTAACTCGACAACAAACAATCCTGGTAGAATTCAAAATTAAACATGCTGTACAACAAAAGAAAGAAGTCATAACTAAAATTAGGAAATGTAGAACCAAAAAAGATAAAAACTCTCTTATTAAACTGAATAGACAACTAAGGACTAATTAAGTCCAACAAAGCACATTTTGAGGTAAATAGCATCCCAGACCAAGGGCAACCATAAGGCCTTCTTTAGCTATTTCTGAAACCTCAAAGGCAGCTCACAATAGTGTGCTGAACTGTTGGTAAATGAAGCCATATTCACAGAACCAGCAAATATAGCAAATCTTCTGGCTTACAAATTCAGCTCCAGCTTTATCCCCCTGTCACTCCCAGCCATTCTCCCCAGGAAATACCATCTAACATAATCCCTCCAACTATCAGTACAGAGCAGGTCTTAAATACATGAGCAAAAATACACACGCCCAGAGGTTCCTGGACTTTGTTAACACAAATGCTCTGGAACAGATAGTCTGCACCCCCACTCGGGGCTCTAGAATTCTAGACATAGTTGTCACCAACATGGAGGGAGGGGGTCACTGTACTTCCCCATGTGTGATGCCCTCCCTGGTCAGGTCAGACCACAAATCAGTCTTGTTTGAAGTAACTACTGGAAATGACACCCTCACAGGATCAAAAATTATAAAAACCTTCACCAAAGCTAACTACATCTTACTAAGCAATGGTATAAAAAATTTCATATCACCCACAGTCACAGACACTAATGATCACTATGCAGAAATATAAGCAAATGCACTGTACAAATACTTAACTGACTGCATAAGCTCTGCTGTACCTGACCTGATCAAAACCAGGTCTTCCTGTAAAAACAAGCCACCGTGCTGGACTTCAAGTACAAACAGATTATATAAAAGAGGAAGAAACTGTTATCCAAAACCAAGAGGGATATCAATCTGCAGAGTAGGAGTTCCCTCCTAACCCTAAACAAGAAAATCAGAAATCTTTTATTTTCTTTATTTATTTTATTTTACATTTGTTGACCGGGCTAGTCTAGCTGGATATATGTCCATTTTCAGTAGAGGCCCGGGGGGGAAAAGCTCCACTGGATAAAATAAAGCAGTAATAACATTAATACAGTGACAGTAACATATGCAATCAAGATTATACTAACAAGGCTATACATAACAAAGTATCAAATACATAAAGTTGAGATAAAGCTATATCCAGTGAAATATGCAGAATGATATGCAAAGAGGTACATAAATCATAGTTGTTGCACCAAGAGGAAATTAAAGTCAACAGGTCTGTTGGTACCATTTCCTACTTTACTTGTTAGTAAGCAGCATATAACTAGTAAATAAAGTAGAGTTTACGAGATGATACAAAGATAAAGGATAAAGGATTAGTCAGGGTTAATGCAAGGGCGTAACCAGTGTGATTTAAGGTGACCTTTGAGCTTTTGTTTGAAGAGTGGCAAGGAAGGAAGTGAAGCGAGACCCTCGGGTAGAAGAAAGTGAAGCGAGACCCTCGGGTAGAAGGAAGTGAAGCAAGACCCTCGGGTAGTAGCTCCTGTTTGTACCAGCTGTGCTAGAGAAAAGTGAGTCACCTGCCAGGCTGTTGGACTTACTTATGCTGACTAGTATTTTATTAGAAGATTGTAATGAATTATGATTTTTATAGGGGATTATGAGATTTGAAAGTATAGGGGTGTTGTTTGGGCGATTTAGGATTTTGTGGGCTATGGTAAGCTGTGAAAGTTGTAGGAGGTTTTGTAGTTCAAGCTAGCCTAGCTGCTTTAGATTTAGACAGTGATGGGTTCGTAATGGATTATCAATGGCAAATCTGGCGATGTGATTATACGAGTTGGCCAATTTGAGAAAATTATTTTTAGGCAGGTTGGTATATATGGGGGAAGCATAGAGAAGTGTAGAGATAAGATGGGATTGGGCAATGGTAGATCTAGCAGCTGGGGTAAGGAAGGGCTTAATCCTGTATAGGGACCCCATTTTTCTGTTGACTGTTTTTATAGTGTTATTAATATGGGTGTCAAAGTTGAGATTGTTGTCGATTGTA
The DNA here is from genome assembly GCF_019279795.1 of Protopterus annectens. Taxonomy (NCBI): domain Eukaryota; kingdom Metazoa; phylum Chordata; order Ceratodontiformes; family Protopteridae; genus Protopterus; species Protopterus annectens. The sequence continues at coordinate 575,427,809 of NC_056730.1, read as the reverse complement.
ATACCTAGGAGTTTGGTGGTAGAGTCAGGAAATATGAGGGTGCCATTGTTAGATAAGACTGAGAAATCAATGGGGGAGGACTTGCGGGTAGGGTTAAAGAGGAGGAGCTTTGTTTTTTGGGATTGAGAAGGAGGCAACATTTTAAGAACCATGTTTCCACTGTGTTAAATACTTTCTGAGTTAGGGAATGCAGTTCTGATACTGAGTTGGCTAAACATATGAGCGTTGAATCGTCAGCATATTGTATGCAGATGGCTTGAGGAATAGCTAGGTATAGATCCTTGATAAATATTGAGAATAGGAGAGGTCCTAGAATGGAACCTTGAGGGACCCCTAGGATTACCAGTAGGTTGGAAGAAAGACTAATCTCCCAGAGCACTGCCTGCTGCCTATTACTAAGGTAGGAATTAAACTATTGTACAGTCTGGTTGCTAAGTGAAAGAGATCTAAGAATATTAGAAAGAAGAGCATTGTTTACCATATCAAAAGCTTTTGAAAGATCAATAAAGAGTGCTGAAGAGAGAACATTAGTCATTACGGTTTCTGTTAATGGAGTCAGTGAAGGATAAGAGGACAGTAGTAGCACTGTGAAATGGTCTAAATCCATGTTGGCTGTTAGCTAGTATATTATGTTGAATTAAATGGGTAAGGAGCTGGTGATGAATGCATTTTTCCATTAGTTTAGCTAAGGGTGATAGTAGGGCAATAGGCCGATCGTCAGAATATTCATTTGAGTTACCCCCTTTGTGTAATGGTATAATATGAGAGATTTTTCAGATGGCAGGGATGGAACCCTCATTTATGGTTCTATTAATGAGGATAGAGATAGGATAGGCTACTGCTTTGGCTGCTTTTTGCAAATATTCAGCTGGAATTTGGTCAGCTGAAGGAGTACATGGCTTAAGTTTTTGGATAAGCTTAAAGAAGAAGTTAGTGGAGATGGGTTGCAGGTGGAAAGTAGGAAGGGGATTTATAGAGGAGGTAAGAAGGGTAGAGTTATTAGGAGATAGCTGGCAGGCTAGAGATTAAATGGCCTCTGTAAAGAAGGTGTTAAATGTATTAGCAGTTTTTTTGGGAGTATTATGATTAGCACCATGTGGGGTTGGTGCACTGGAGTGGCCTGGGTGTAGGAGTCTATTGATACCTGCCCAGAGAGCACCCCTGCACTACCAGGCTATAACTCATACCACACTTTTTGGCCATGTAACCTGGACCGAAACACCAAAGGTGGAGGTGTGTTCATATTCATTAAGGATATCCACACCTCCAGGCTAGTTGCTCAGCATAATGCATCCAAGGTTATCCAAGTGCAACTAACTCTGGGCAAAACTGCAATCCAAGTTGTAGCTTGCTACAGATCCCCCACCATGCCCCAGGATTCCCACACCTCTTTTCTTGATGTACTGGAAAATATTAGGGTTCAACCAAACACCCTAATTATGGGTGACTTCAACTACCCCAACATTAACTGGGAAAACTACTCGTGTACCAACTCCTTAGCTCAACGCTTTCTGGAATTCATAAACTCCAATGCCCTCAATCAACTTATCCACACCCCCACCAGAGGCAGCAATATCCTAAACCTAGTCATTACCAACATGAGTGACCGGTGTTCCACACCTGAAGTCAACTCCTCGTTGGTCCAATCCGACCATAAGCTAATCACCCTTGATATCCACATCTCACCCCCACACTCCATTAAGGAAACCACAGTAACAAATTTCTCCAAAGATAACTTCATGCTTCTTAAGACAGAAGTGGTGAACTTCATGCCACCCATGCAGATGGACAATACAGTTATAACTGCTGAATCCTACACAAATGCACTCTATATGCACTTACACGAGTGCATGGATCATGCTATCCCAAACAGAACCAAGACACTATCCTCCAAAAAAAAAGCCAATCTGGTGGTCCCCTGCCATAAACAAACTGTACAACAGAAGGAAGAAACTGTTGCAAAAGAGAGTAAAATCCCATGAGTGGAGGAGCTCCCTGGTCAGCTTGAGTAAGAAGCTGCGATCCCCTATAAGATCCTCCAAAGCTAGCTATGAAAACAAAATCGCCACTAATTCTAAGGACAACCACAAAGCATTCTATAGCTATGTCAAGAATCTCGATGGCAACACCCAGATCTGCTCTGAGTTACAGCACAACGGCACGGAAATTACAGAACCAACTGATATTGCCAACATCCTGGCAAATAGGTTCAGTGCTAACTTTACCCCCCACCACCTAAAGGCCCCATATCTATACAGGAAGAAGGCAGAGTCCCTGTAATCACAACTACACAGGTAAAAGATGCACTCTCTAAGGCCAAAAACACAGCATCCATGGGACCAGACAACATCCCAGGCTGCGTTTTACATGAACTTCAGAACAAAATTGCTCCCCACTTAAGCACCATGTTCAATAATAGCCTCACATCAGGCTTTGTGCCCACTGAATGGCGCACAGCAACAGTTATCCCACTCCACAAGGGGGAGCCACCACTGATCCCAGGAACTACTGACCTATTAGCCTGACTAGCCTGGTCTGCAAGGCCATGGAACGTATCATCACAGAACTCATAAACAAAGACATTGGTAACCTCCAAACTCTGGATCCCACCCAGTTTGGGTTAGTGAAAGGCAGATCATGCCTCCTGAACTTGATCGACTTCTTTGAGGCAATCACCAAAGCCATAGATGAGGGTAAGGTGGTTCACACAGCCTATCTTGACCTCCCCAAAGCGTTCAACACCATCCTCCATTCTGGAATTATAGCTAAACTCACTAAACTAGGTATAAATCCCTACGTCACCAGATGGGTTGCCAAATGGCTCACTGACAGAACCCACACTGTAAAAGGTGCAGACTCCAAATCTGACCTCAAAGCAGTGACAAGTGGAGTACCACAGGGTTCCATCCTGGGACATCTCCTGTTTGGTATCTACTTCTCTGAAGTACAGGCTAACACAGAAGACCTCTGGCTAATGAAGTTTGCAGATGACTGTAAACTAGGAGCCATAGTCAAGTCCCCAAATGATGTGGACATCCTACAGAAGGGCCTCGCTGAGACAGATGCCTGGTGTCAGAGCCATGGCCTCAAGCTCAATGCCAAAAAGTGCAGTGTCATCCCTTTTGGTAAAAACTCTGTACCCATGAACTACCACATAGGCAGCAGTCTACTTAACACTGAATGTGTTTTAAGAGACCTTGGAACCCAGGTGGACAGTAGTCTCTCCTTTGATAGTCACATCACCACAGTAGTCAGGAAGTCCTTCTACATGGCACACCTCATCATAAAAGGGTTCTCATCCAGGGAAAAAAGAGGTCATTGTTCCCCTCTACTCAACACTCATTAGACCCATTATAGAGTACAATGCCCCTTTTGGAATGTACCTCACAAGACATCTGCAGCAGCTGGAAAGGCCACAGAAGTACCTCATAAAGAGGGATGCTGGCCTCAAACAAATTCCCTACACTGACCGCCTCAAAAAAACTCCAGCTTTACTCCGTAGCATATCGCCTACTCCGAGGTGATCTCTGCCTAACATATAAAGCTATGTCAAACTCAGAGCTGTTGGACATGCTACACATAAAGAAATCGCAATCCCTCTGAGCTACACACTCTAGGGACCTAAACCTTGTCACCACAATAAACAGGACATGCTGGAGGGATAGATTCCTGTCCCAGAGACTTCCCATACTCTGGAACAGGTTACCCATCTATGTCAAGCAATGTTCTTCATTAGCACTCTTCAAGAAAAATCTTGATGAGTGGATGGGAAATAGGAAATACACCCCGGGGATCACTTCTGTATCTCTGCTCAACAGTGGCACAGGAAAATAACTTTCTTGGGTGGTGTAAGCCAGGGAACCTTGTTAGCTAGGCTTACATAGGCCCTTGGGCTGATAACCTAGTACCTACCTATGAACCTTTGTGGATTAATTTGGTTTGTTTGCTGTAGTTTGCTGTAAAAGTTCTTTTTGTCTAAGGGAATAGCCCTTTTTGTTACATTTCTCAACTGTCTAAAAGTTTGATGGTCGGTAATATTTTTGGTAGCACGCCACCTTGACCAAGATTTGTTTCTGACTAAAATTTTCTGTCTGGTTTCTTTTGTGAGCCAGGGGGCTGGTTTTGACTTGATTCTAATAGAGTGTTTAGGAGCATGGTGGTCAAGGATAGTTGAGAATTTTTTGTTGAAGTATTTGACTGCCTCTTCGAGTGAGAGTGATTTTAGAAGAGTCCAGTCACAAGCGTTCAGCTCACATTGAAATAGTCCTGGGTTAAAGTGTTTATTAGACCTTGAAGTTCTATATGTGAGAGGATGGGAAATATCACTTTTTTGTCTGATAATGTAAGTCAAAGAGTGGTTGCTTATGTCACCAGGTAAGATTCCTACCTTATGTGTTTAACTGTTATTAATAAGAATCTAATCTAAGGTAGTCTCTTTATTGTTTGGTTTGTTAGTCCTGGTAGAGGAGTTGATGATTTGAGTGAAGCCATGAAGATTAATGTGAGAAGTAGGATGTTCAGTGTTAACACACTTCCACTCAATATTAAAGTCCCCTAGGATTATAGTTTCTTGTGGCAAAGTTGATGAAATCCAGCTGAGGATATCCTCAACAGTACTAGACTTATTGCCAGGAGGTAGATAGATGCAGATGATATATATGGACTTATTTGAGTTAAGCTGAAATCTGGAAATAAGGACTTCTGCATTATTTTCCTGATGGGGATCATAAGGTGAGATGGTAACGTGTAGGCTGTCTTTAAAAATAATTGCTACTCCCACTCCCTTATGCTTTTTGCGATCTTGACTCAATATATTGTATCCTGGTGGGATAATTTCATTGTCTTGAGTTCTAGGTTTTAACCAAGTTTGAGTTAAACATAGTATATTAAATGAGTGAACATGTAGGAGAGCATGAAGATGGGGGATTTTATTGTTTACGCTGTGGATATTGAGATGTGCTGTCAAGAGTGAATTAGGGGGTTTAGTGGTGTTGAGTGAGGTAAAGGAATTGGGATGACAAGATTCAATTTTTGAGACAGTGGTTGGGACAGGGTTAGGATGGATGTCTCCATCTATTAAGGATTGTTTTTTTAATCTAAGTATGGGATAGTGTGTGCAGCTAATTAGATATCGAACTTTCCTGGCTGTGAGATTGTCGTATTTAATGTGGGTCAGTCTGTAATATTTGGATGGCGGGTAGCTAGGTATGGAAGTTATGTTTATATGGTTGTGGGAGACAGTAGGAGTTAGAGTGGATGTTTGTGTAGGAGGATAATGAAACTGGAAATACCTGAGGTTTTCAAAGTAGGTTAGGAGGTAGGCTGAGGTTAGGATAGATATGAGTAAAGAAATGAGTATTAGCTTAGTTCTAATAGAGTTCATTGTTATAGGCATACTGTTATATAGTTTCAGCATAATATAAGGGTGCTAGGACCGAAGTGAGACAAATAGCTCGGTAAAAAAGATTAATCTTCTTAAGTAATTGGATCAAGGGAAGAAAGTAAATGAAGTGGTGGAGAAATTGGATACAATTAGCTAGAGAATTGGGAATGTCTGATTGGTTGGATGGGAAAGGTGGTGTGGCTAGGGGTTATAAGCATAGGAGTACTGGGGTGGGTGGGATATGGGGGTAGGGTAGGGGAATGGAGTGAGCCTACAGGGCAAACAGAGTGGGTAGAGACAAGAGAAGGAGGAAGCCCATGAAGAACAATCAGTGAGAAAAGCTTAGAATATAAGGTAAGTAAAGTTTCGGGTTGAATAAAGAGGTTGTGAAAAAAAAAGTGGTTGGAAGGATAGACTGGGTTAGGTATGTACAATCAAATAGTTAAAAAGATGAGGTGGAGTTTACTTACAAAAGCAATTTGGGCAAGGGATTGGAAGTAGATTTAGCTAAGGGGTGGTGGCAAGCTAAGTGGAGGTAGGGCTAGTAAAATAATATAATAAAGATATAGCTGAAAAGAAGTACAACAGGAGGTTCTAAGAGAGAGAGGACAGATCAGCAATTGGGTTAGAAGAGACAAGTAGTTAGAGGCAAGTTGCTGGTATGGAGGGGGGTACACAGGCTGTAAGGATAAGACTGCTGGCTTTCCTGGCTAAAAGTGACCTTATAGACACCACAAAGCAGTTGCCACAATTCTAGAGTATATTGTAAGGTTTATAAGACCAACATACTTTACTTCCTTAATTTTCTTTTTTAAACTTTTGTGGAGCTGGATAGAGGATGCTATGATGAAACAGCAAGTTGGAGTGGAACCTTAGCCATCGAGTCAGTCTCCAAGGACAGGATGTAGAACTAGGCAACTGGGTACTTGTGATAGAAAATGTAGAGAAAGGTACAGTGGAGAAAAAAGAATTGACTTTAGTACAGTAAATAACAACTTGTACTGAGCTACGTTTACAGCATCTAATAATAACACATAGATGTAGGATGCACAATAAAATACTAAACTGTATATTCATTAACTTAGTAGATTAAAGTAGTGAAGGCAAACCATGCCTTCCAACATTTAAGCAGTAGTGTCATATATCTCCAAGTAATTAGTACTATTATATGCCAAATTACTGCAGTATGCGGCACGATACTCAGATAAAATCATATATGAATGAAATGGCAAAAAAGTCCCATCAAAATGTATAATTAATACCAAGCAAACAACTTCAAAGGTTCAGGTAAAAAGGCAATGAAATTAGAATCAAAAGTGCATTATCAGCCAGCAGATAACTGCAAAAGTACTGGTAGAAAGAGGCTTCTAATAACCTAGTAGGTAATGTATGCGTGAGTCTGCAAGATACATACAGTAACAGGAGAATGCTGAAATCAGAAAGGCAGGACTATCAGGTTAGGCAAACGCTCTCATATCTTTAGGTATGCCTTTAGAGCTCAAGATGCATGCTGCATTCTAAGGACCATTCAGAATATATAATCAAATGGGCGACACGCTCCCATGTCAGAAAACGTTAGCTTTTCCAAGGATCTTGTAGTCTTCTAAAGCAAATTATGAAACTAAAATCGCATCCATAGCCAAGGATAATCATAAGGCATTCTTTAACCACATCCGAAGTCTAAAAGGGAATGCCCAGCTATGTGCTGAACTGGTTGAAGCTGCGATCACTCATACTACACTAGAAGATATCGCCAACCTGCTAGTTGACAGATTCAGAGCAAACTTCAACCCCCCCATCCCCACCTACCATATCCCAAAGCATACCTGACACCAGTTATCTGCCTAGTATCTCTAGAGAACAGGTCATCTCTGTGCTCATCAAGGCCAAAAACCTGGCCTCAATGGGACCAGATAATATCCCAGATTTTTACTAAACAATCTAAAACAAGACCTAGTGTACCCACTTGGCATTCTCTTTAATCATAGTTTGATAACCGGCTATGTGCCTGCAGAAAGGAGAACAGCAACAATAATCCCCCTGCACAAAGAGGGGCCACCAACTTACCCTGGGAACTACAGACTCATAAGTCTAACCAGCTTCATCTGCAAGGCCATGGAAAGAATTATAATGGACCTTATCAACAAATACATTAGCAACCTACAAACACTGGACCCAACCCAGTTTGGCTTTGTTAAGGGTAGATTATGCTTATTAAACCTGGTAGACTTCTTTCAGAAGGTCACCAAAGGAATGGATGAAGGTAAGACAGTACACACAGCCTATCTCAACCTTACCAAGGCTTTTGACACAATTCCCCACTCTGGCATCATTGAGACCCTCTCCCAGATAGGGATTAATCCTTACATTACTAGATAGGTAGCCAACTGGCTCACCGACAGAACACACTCTATCAAAATTGGTGACTCCACCTCCGCCAGAAGACCCATCACAAGTGGAGTACCACATGGGTCTGTGCTGGGCCCCTTACTGTTTGGCATCTATTTCTCAGAAGTCCAGGACAAGGCAGATGACCTTTGGCTCACCAAGTTCACTCATGATTGCAAACTGGGAGCATTGATTGAGTCCCCCAGTGATGTCAACATATTACAAGAAGGGCTAACACAAACAAATGATTTGTGCCAAAGTCATGGTCTAAAACTAAATGCAAAAAAATGCATTATTATTCCCTTTGGCTTCATCGGGGGGGGGTCATGTTTGTTAAATCTGGTCATAATAGATAAACTCTCTCAATCAGGCATCAATCCATATGCTATCAGATGGGTAGTTAACTAGCTCACTGATGGGTAGTTAACTAGCTCACTGATGGGTAGTTAACTAGCTCACTGATAGAACTCACCTAGCAAAATAGGGGAAGCTACCTTAAGCAGTAGACCCATAATGAACTGCGTACCCCAGGGTTTGGTCTTGGGGCCTCTGTTATTTGGGATATACTTTTCTGAGGTGCAGGACAAAACCAGTGGGCTTTGGCTGACCAGGTTTCCAGATGACTGCAAGCTGGGCACTGTCATCAGTTCCCCAAGTGATGTGGACATCCTCCAAGAGGGTCTCACACAAACAAATGACTGGTGCCAGAAATATGGCCTCAAGCTGAATAACAAAAAATGCATCATCACTCCCTTTGATGAGAGTGAAGTCCCCACAAATGATCACATTAATAACAATATCCTAAGCATGCAATCATTGTGAGGGATTTGGGCACCCAGGTTGATAGCAACCTGACCTTTGACCGCCATGTTGCTTCTGTTGTATGGAAAGCTTTCTACATGGCCCACCTCATAAGTAAGGGTATCTCATCCAGGGACAAAGAGGTCATAACATCCCTGTATTCTTCCCTTATAAGGCCCATTATTGAGTACAAAGCGCCGTTCAGCATGTACTTCACAAAGCACATGCATTAGCTGGAGAGACCACAGAGGTTCCTCACCAGGAGAATCCAGGTCCTCCAAAATCTACCATACACAGGCTAAAGGCCCTATCCCTCTACTCAGTTTCATCCAGACTCCTCAGAGGTGACCTCTGTCTGGCATAGAAGGTGATCTTGGACCTCACCTTCATGGGACTGCTACACATCAACAAGTCAAGCTCCACTCAAGTAACCCACATGTGCGGCCTCAACCTGGTCTGTGACATAAATAGGACTTGGTGGGACAGATTTGTGTCCCAGAGGCTCCCCCATCTGTGGAATAGACTCCCTCTCCATGTCAAGCAGAGTACCTCTTTACCCCTTTTAAAGCGCAATCTGGATAACTGGATGGGAAACAGAAAATACATCCCTGGGACTCCACCCATGTCCCTGCTGGACAGGGGCATCGGATGCTGACTTGCCTAAACACGGCTAAACTCTTGGTTAGGCTTATAAGGGTCTCAGGGCCAATAACCTAGTAACTTCCTATGATCCAGTGATCCTTTGGCAAAACAGAATTCCCCTACAAATTACAATATTGACAGCACCCCCTTGAGTTCCAACCCACTGGTGCGAGATTTGAGACCACAGGTTGAAAGCGATCTGAACTTTGACCACCAAGTTTCCACAGTGATAAGGATAGCCTTCTATGTAGTGCACTTCATAAGCAAGGGCATAGCATCCAGGTCAAGGGATGTTATCACTCCACTGTACTTGACTCTCATGAGAACAGTAACAGAGCATAATGTACTCTTTTGCATGTAACCTGGTTAACAAATGGTAAATAATAATAATAATAATAATAATAATAATAATAATAATGATAATAATAATAATAACAATAATAATAATATAATAATAATAACAATAATAATAACAATAATAACAATAATAATAATAATAATAATAACAACAATAATAATAATAATGATAATAATAATAATAACAATAATAATAATAATAATAATAATAATAATAATAATAATAATGATAATAATAATAACAATAATAATAATAATAATAATAATAATAATAATAATAATAATAATAATGATAATAATAATAATAACAATAATAATAATAATAATAATAATAATAATAATAATAATAATAATAATAATAATAATCTCACCAGACACCTGCAGCAGCTGGAGAGACCTCAGAGGTTTATCACTAAGAAAATACAGGCACTCCAAACCATGACCTAAATGGACAAACTGAAAGCCCTTTCACTTTACTCTGTATCTTATAGGCTACTGAGAGGTAACTTGTGCCTGGCCTATTGGGCAATCTCTAACCCTGCACTAATGGAAATGCTGCACATCCACAAGTCAAATGGCTCATGAGTCACTCGCTCTAGAGATCTCAACCTAGCTTGTGACGTTAACAGATCATGCTGGAGAGACAGATATGTCTCCCAGAGACTGATGCTTCTCTGGAATAGACTTCCTATTCATGTAAAACAAAGCTTCTCACTGACCATATTCAAATGCAACCTAGATAACTGGATGGGAGAACTCAAATTCACCCCTGGGGTGGCACCGTTGTTCCTTATGGACAGGGCTAGCCAGTGCTGATCACAGAACCAATCTGTTCATAAATTCGCTCTACAAACTACCCAAAAAAGAACAAACAGGGATACTCAGGATTAACATGGCTAGGCTTGTAAAGGCACTAGAGACGATAGCCTAGTAACCTCCTATGAACCTAAATGTGCTCTCTAAGGCCATGAATACAGTTTTGATGGGCCTCAATAATATTCCAGGATGCCTCCTAAATAGCCTGAAATTTGACCTACCAGGGTTGCTGGTGTCACTATTCAACCACAGCCTCTGCTTTTATACACACACACAAAAAAAAAAAAAGATTAATGCTATAACCCCAGCCTAAACAGGGCTGTCTCTTATTTGGCTAATTAACTACCAAGCGAGCTCCATGTCACCCACAAGGGACTAAATCAACCCTGGATTATTAGCAATATTAACTCACTGTAGATGAACACATCTAACACTGGAACTATCAGCTATTGGACTCAACACATGAATGTAAACCCAACTTCTGCAAGCAGATTTGAGGAAGGTATACAAAAGTGCAGCAGAATGGGCTCCACAAAG